>NW_027558817.1:0-8025 GCF_052425735.1 Oculina patagonica | reverse complement strand
TCCCCTTAAGGTAATCAACAAGTAGGCAAAGTTTGGTTGAAAATCTATGTTTAGTTCTCAGGGCTGCAAACAACAGTCATTGGACATTGGCCAACTAAAATTTGCTCATGTCTGACGAAATCCTAATTGTGGTTGGACATGATGTCTGGACAATTTTTTTGACTGTAAATGTTTTACGGCAACAATGAATAAAAATCTGTCCAACCACAATTTTGTTTTGTCTGACCAAGATTACATAATGTATTTTGAAGTAAAAAAAAATATTTGCAACCCTGGTTCTATTTCGGGGCAATGATGATGACCTTTAAAACAAATAATTTATCAAATGGTAATAAAAGTTGAATGTTGAGTCTCCCAGTGTTTTATCTTTTTTTCAAACTTTTAATTATGGGGATGGGTTCAAATTTCAGGCAGGCATCTACTGATTAGCACTGAACACTTTCTCCATTATTCAGCACTGGAATGTGTTAAGAGCACATTTTGATAGGCTTATAAACATAAAATGCACAGAATAGAAAAGGACTTATGACACACCTAGTCCATCGACCTCGGCCTCACTTCCCTCAGATCGTCTACTGTGGACTCTTTGCATGTTGAATTCTAAACAAACCTACAACTCAAATAAAGAAAATATAACTGCGTTATTTAATTATATCAAATACAGTAAACTTTTTAATAAGAAGTAAACAGAATTACCGGTAATATTGTTATTTAAAAACGCTTAACCCCAGTAAAAATATTTTGTGATCACAGTGTGATCACGGATCACGCCCGTGATCACGGGTGTGATCACGCCTTTTACCTTGATCACGCCTTTGGGACAGCGTGATCACAGTGTGATGGGAGTGATCACACCTGTGATCACCCCTGTCACGCCGTGATGAGAGTGATCACTGCCAATTCACCGTGATCACGTTATAGTTATGGCGATAGACAAACTACATCTTCCCGTAGAGAGCAAGATAGAAGCCTTGAAAATGACGTACCAAAATTAATATAATCTTAAACTAAATTCTTGAGCATCTGCAACGGTAAGATCAGCAGTGTTCTAATTTCAATGTAGCCATTTGTCCGGCAGTGCGATAACACTTAAATACGACACTTGATAAGCGGATCGTTTAAAACTAATATAAACTGTTGCTTCGGAAAGTAGCAAAGTTAACTCAAGTTTGATGTAAAGATTTAAGTAATGGTATAAGCTGTAGTTTTTTGTATTACGGACCTATATTATGGAATGAAATTGATAAGAGATTTAAGATTCTATCTTCTTATTCATTTAAAAGAGAATTATCATTGCATTTCATTAACTTCTATTAAGTTTTTCTACTAATAATTTAATTTTGGTATTTCTGTCATTTTTCATTTTTTTTTCTTTCCTTTTTCTTTTTACTATTATCTTTTTGCTGTTGTTGTTGTACATACGTGTTTAAGAATTATTTGTTCTGTAATCTACCACCTTAATTAATTGTGTAAAATTGTAAAATGTAAAATGCCTCTTTTCTGACGATATATTTATTTTAAACTAGTAATACGTGACTCGCAGGGCCTCGCGAAGCTCTGGGTTGGGGAGGGAGGGGGGGGTCTTATAAATAAGGAGTGATAACCGGTTTTAACCGGTGATTTGTTATTGTTGCCTAGTAACGTGCATGGCCGCGACACCCTCGTTCCCAGGGTCTACTCCGCTTTGAAGATGGTGGCTTTTTCTGGTTCGTAAAGAGGTATAAAGCGTTGGGAAGCGCAGGCTATTTTCAAAATCATTGACAAATTATTGGATAGTCGCATTTTGGACATTAATTCGATGGCATTAAAAAAAAAGAAGAACGAACAGCAGGAGGATTCGAAGCCTCCGCCCGCGCGCCCCTGATGGCGATAAAAGGTTTAATAGGCGTTGAGGGAGTATGTGGAAATCAGTGTTATTTTAATCCGAAAAGAAAAACGATAAAAATGAAAGGCTCAGGATTCGAACCCACAAAAAAAAAAAAAAAGAAAAAAAAAAAAAAAAAAAAAACCCTAGCCGGATTCGAACCCCCGACCTCAGTTCCGAAGATCTGATTTCAAGTTCGACGCCTTACCATTAGGCCACCAGCGCGCGGCGGCCGTGTGACGTCATTTCCGCCACACACCAAGCTCACAAATATATATAGAAATATATATGACCGTAAACTCCACACGAGATTTCATTCCGCCTGATCCCTTTGAGGGACAAAATTATACACCCCGCTACGCTCGGCCTTCGGCCTCGCTTCGCGAGGAATTAATAAATGGTGGTCACCCAACTAGTTTAGCTTTTTAGTTATTTTGGGTGACCAGCAACTGTATGTATTTTTAATTTATTTACTGTTTAAACATTTATTTTTTGTAATTTACAGTTCAAATAAACTTTTTGTTGTTGTTGTTGTTGTTGTTTGTTGTCCCTTTTCTTCAAAATCGTAATTTACTCACCGATGAAAGTCCGCGCTTTTGGCGTGATTACTGCGTCAGAATTAATGAAAACATTTATAACAGTTTGCCGACAAAGTTGGCAATCGTTTGTTTTTCCTGACTGATTTGGCTTCATAATAGCTCGTGGTCACATGGAAACAATTTGCAACAACACTGCTTGTTTCGTTTCTTCTGTTTCTCAGCATTAAATCTTTTTTATGTTTTCAGCGCTCTTTGGCTTTCGTAAATACGTGACGGAATTTAGGTGCAAAAATAGCTGACCGCAATGTAATCTCAAGTTTCATGAAGCACAGACGAAACCCGATTGGTCAATTTTGACAACACGTTTATTGTATTCAATACCGCTTCCTCATGTTACAAAATTGAAGTCAAGCGTTGATATTACAGCGGGAAAGTCCTTTATAGCTCGCTATGATGTAAAATTTGATCAAATAATTTGCCTTTTTAAAGACAAATTTGTAAGTTTAAGTGTGGAAATGCAACAATGTAACTGCGGTCTACGTTAGATCGACATTATGGAAGCACTTTAGATCGAGATCATGGAAGCACAAATGTTGATTTAGTCCGTTCGGCAAGTTGAAATAACCGTTGGTTTACCGCTCTCTACAAAACATTACTTCTTGGATAATTGAATTCTGCAACGAGGGAATCGAAGGAACCGAGACAATTCGCAAATCGAGGTGAGCAAGTGTCAGCTTAAACGGCTGGTCAATATAGAAATTTTTACACAAGCGTCAATGTAATCGAAGAATGACTAGTACGACTAAAGCTTTCCAAAATGGCGCACTCACCAACGGTCAACTGTTGCGAATAAAACGTCTTGACTCTTCATCATTTAAATAATTTGTTTTACAGTTTATTTGGTTACAAGTTAGTTACAGTGATGGTGCTAGTCCTAAGTGCATTAGCGTTTGCTCACAACAAGTTGTTAATTGCTTTAGAATTGATTTCACTCGTACGTACGGCCAACATTCCGTGAAAGTTGTAAAGCGTGTTATAAAAATAAAGACTTATTCAATTTCATCAAGGTGTTTAGATGTTTTATTTAGGAATAGCATTTGTTTCACTAAGAAATTCAAGGATATTTTGCTTGAGACCGTGCTTGACGCAATTTTTTATTCTTCTGACCGTGATCACGCCACCGTGATCACGGGTTCCAGCGTACCAAGGCGTGATCACCTTCCATCACAATATATTCCGTGATCACGCGTAAAAGTTTTTACGCGTGATCACACTTTGTGATCACGCCCGTGATCACACTGTGATCACACCCATATTTTTACTGGGGTAAATACATGTAGTTCTTTTTGGATTAAATGTTAGGGATTACAAACTATTCACATAAAACTAACATTTTAGTTGGCCAAATGCCCCACTTACAACAAAATGAAGAAAACGCCAATGTTCATTCATAAAACTTGCAATGTTTACTTTTACACAAAATATGCATGAACTCGTTGCTACGAACGACAAACTAGGATTTAACCCTCGCAGCTTCAAGATACACAGGTTTGTATGCCGAATAAAAGGGATATCTCAACGAAACTGCTACGAACGACAAACTAGGATTTAACCCTTGCAGCTTCAAGATACACAGGTTTGTATGCCGAATAAAAGGGATATCTCAACGAAACTGTTTCCTATTTGTTTTTTAAATGTTCAAGCGAAACTAATAGGCCAAAATAATTACATGTAAAGCGTTATAAGTTTACTGTTATTCGTATGTTGTTGTGAAAGGCCCGATTTATACTAGAGATGGATGATTCGTCCTGACGAACTTGCATTTTAATTAGGCGAGCATTTTTAGTTCGTGTGATAACTCGTCTGTGTATAAATACGGGCAAACAGACGGATTATCGGTCTAAACCAACTATCTTCATAATTCGTCTGCCAAGATGACTTATGAATTAGGGTGCTTACCATTTGTAAGAAAAATTTGGTTGGTGTGACCGTTGCATAATGGCAAGCGATTTTCCGAATATACCGACCAACCGGATGAAAAAAAAAACATGTTTCGAGCCCAAGTAAAGTCAATGCCGGAGAAGAAAATCATTAAACTGATTTATCCTTGCGAATGATCGGGTCAATTGAGCTCTTTGTTGATACATTTAATTTCAGTTTCACCAATTTGGCAACACACTACAGACAGAAATCTTTGATACAATACGGCCTCTTGCGAGTAATATATTCCATACTGAACGCTTCACTGACTCTCGCGAGAAACGAGACGCATCTCAAGAGAAACAAGACGAGAGGTGGTAACTTGCATTTGAGCGGTACTGTATTTAGATTCTACACTTCATAACCAGGGGTGGTGAATGGTCCTTCAAAAAATGTGTGTCTTGCAAAATTTTAATCAAATTCCAGGGGTCTCGTCGTGTCGAACTTTTCTTTTACACCTTCTTGGAGTCTCGATTTCTTTTGCATGGCTGAAAGGGTCTCAGGCTTGCAGAAAAGATACAGTCTCGCTGTCTTGCAGATATATAGATAGCCATGGTTTCGCCGAAAATGAAGCGCACACATAACATTTTCCGAAAGGTACCCAAAAAGGTTATCAGTAACCTCAAATGCCTGGGGTATGCCTTGGGGGAGGAACGGGTGGTTTTGGAATTAACTGATACATTAGTCCTACTACTGAAACCAGGCTCAAATGGGCCCAAACATGGACGATCTTCAAAGCTTGATCAGAAGGACAACTGTTAACAACAAATTGAATGTTGTACATGTAAACGAGTTTAAGTGCCTATGAAGTAAGAGTAATTTTCTTTTATATAAGACAACTTAAGTAAGAAACTTACTTAAAATGCTACTCTTTGTCTCAATAAAACCAAATACCGGTAAGCTTACAAAAACTACCACCTTATGTGGTTTTTACTGACAGAGGTTTTTTAGACGAGGGTTTTTTTACGGTACACCAAAAAGATTGCATTTGGCGACTTGAACGTGTTGCTTTCATTTGACTGAATACCAACTGGCAAAAAGAATAAGGCCATGCCAGATGATAAGCTTAAAACGTAAAAATATAAGCTTACAAGCTCAAAGAGACAGGAGGGATTTTTGCAACTGATCGAACGTGGTTAATGTTTAAATGTAAACTCACTGCGAGGGTCCTGAGGTAAAACGAAATTAAATCATGCTTTTTTCATTGACAAGTTGCCTAAGGAACAGTAAACTTACCAAATTGCTTTCTTCTTACGACCTCTGAAAACACACCATACAAGATGGCTTCGAGCTGATCTGTGTTCGAACTCAGGTGGTTGTCATGGAAATTTCTGCTGGTACCCAGGCCAGGAGCTCAGTAAATGATCAGGTCGCGAGGTCGCAAAGGCTTCTTTCTGCGCGTCCGGCAGCGTGAGAACATCGACAAACCAGGCATGGTTCGCGGACGGCCTCCTAGTCGAGCTCTAAAAAGAGAGAAAATCCTTGCCCTTGCAAAGGTAAGCTTCAATTTGTATACGTAATTGGACTACATGCTGTCCAATTTGGAAATAATTTGATGAAAAAAATTCCGAGGGCAGCAAAAATTGGACGAGGCCGTAGGCCGAGTCCAATTTGGCTGTCAGAGGTTACATATTAATTATATAGCTTTTAGTCAGTCAATCCAGCGCAAACAATAAACTTATGTCCAGAACGGGAAAAGCAATCAACAATAGTAGGCATAACACAGCACATGCAACTCACTAAAAGCATTGTATTCACAAATAATTAAAACTTAAACAAAACAGTGCAATTTTATTCACCTGAGTTTGCAAAGCTTGCTACAAAGTGAGTGAAAACACTGCATCAATCAATGAAAGTCGTAAACAAAGTGTCCGAAGAGCCTTACAACTTCTTGAATCTGACAAACTCCTTTCCACTATCTCGTTCGTACTTCATCGCCATCTTTTCTTTTCGAATTTCAGCAAAAAAACGACAAAAAATTGCATCTAGCTCATGACGATGAATATCTGACAGATTTCTTGATTCGCTTCGCTGCACTTACGTTCACCCAAGTTTTGTACTATTGGAGATGTTTTGCTCTTGGTTTTTGCTTCTTAAGGTGGATTTCCACTGAAGCGTAAATATTTACGTACGTAAAACGTGCGTAAAAAAAAGATACGTAGGCAAATTTCCACTGTCGCGTAAAAAGTAATAAAAAGCGTTTCCTTTTTACGCGTGTTGAACGTGTGTAAATGCCCGCCATACTGAATTATCAAGTTGGTGAATAGAGTGCGTGATTGTCGGCCATATTGGAGAAGTGAAACAATAAGTTGTTTTCCCTTTGGGAAAAAATCATTAACATTTTTATGCAAATATCTTGTTGTTTGACTCTTCCAACATGGCTGCCATGAAAACACTTTGTACCACACGCTAGAAAAAGAAATGCGTGAATATGACCAAGAGGCATTTTATAAATGCTTCCGAAAGACGCCATCAAGTAAAAGAAGATTTGAGGCGACCTTCCCGGATTCCCGGTTCAAAGCCTACGTGACCTGACGCCAGGCGTTTTCTTTCACTACTGCGTTCGTGTAATTTGGTTCTGTAGCCAGTTCTATAGATTATTTTTTTGAAATGTTAAGACTTTCTCGATGAGAAGTGTTTCTACATCTGAATGTTTTACCAAGTAAATCGATGGGCGATTTAAAACAAAATGGTTTTCCACATGGTAAGTGGTGTCATGTGACGAAATCCAAAAGTATGATTGGGTAAATCGTTGCATAACCGCAGACAGCCGCGAAAAAGTTCAACTTTTTTCAAAACCCCCAAAATCGCTACGTGCGTAAACGTGCGCGTCACGTGCGTAAATACCTGGAAAAAAACGTGGCATTGGAAATTGGACAACGTAAATTCGACGCACGTAATCGCGTGCGTAAAATTTTACGTATGTTTATAATTTAGCCACCTTTAGTGTAGCTAGCTCCTCTTCTGACAACGTAAAAAATTTCTCTTTGTTGTTACTATTGCTGAAAAGCTCAAAAGGAATGGAAAAACGTAGCAAACTTGCCTTATAAAATTCCGCCGTTGTCGACTAACAATGCGAACAAGTTTACAGGGCTGACGCTATGCTTTGTGCTAATTGGCTAATATCCGTCACATGTTGTTTTTTCTTTGACTTGATTGGCTGAGACAAAACTGTCCAATTTTTCTTAAATTGGACAGTTTGTGCATTTTACCTGAAAGTCCTAATTGAAACTATCCAAATTTAATCCCAAATTGGACAGTTCTCAGAAATTAAGGAAAAATAGCTGCGCTGACAATATACAATTTACTGACAGCTATATAATTAGGAAAGGTAATTTATATATTGCGTACAAAAAGCCCCGCGCGCTACGATCGGCGCGATAATTTGCTAGCTTATCCAGGCACAGGCAGCCCAAGCTCACGTTTGGAGCGGTCGGTAGGTATAAATTGGTGTTGCGTAACACTAGACCGTTGAGAATATTATAAGGCTTTGTATGGGATTTGGGTCGATTTTGCCGTATTTATGCTTAAAATACTGTAAATATACAAAATAAACTTACTTTTGCCATTTGCTGTGTCCTCTTGCCTGTTTTGCGTCTAGAAGTGGTGTTTTAGTCGTGGTGTTTATACCCAGTGATGTCC
>NW_027558816.1:0-8025 GCF_052425735.1 Oculina patagonica | reverse complement strand
AATCTAGACCCCACAAAACCACCCTTTTATCTTTTTTCGATCAGATGTGCGTAGTACCTCTCTTTTCTTCATAAAGTTTTATTCTAGAATTGAATGAGTAGGAAGTGTAACGGCCTTCTCTACTGAGAACCGGTGAAATCTAATCTGCTATTTTTTTTTCCCCTCTCTGGTGAAATGATCTTCTTTATCTTGCTCAATTCCAACAAAACTCCCAATTGAGTCCTATTCCTCTTTGATGAGGTTTAAGAAACCATAAAAAAAGGCTGTACCCCTCGTTTAGTTTCGTTTTTTGCCCTGGTAAAATTCTTTCTGAAATCCTAGCGAAAATCTTGCTGTGTTCTCAGTGTCGGTGCTTCACAACTCATATGAATTAATTACATATTGCTGTGGTATGTCATATTATTTCTCTGAAAATGGCTGTTTTCTTGGAATGGGATTTTACTTGTGTGTAAATATTGGTGCCTGAGAACTGTCTAGATTGCCGAGTAAAACCCTTCAAACACCCTGTCACTTAGTGTGATTGGAGGCTTTTATTTTGAAAACTAGGCTCTCGGACTGGACTGGACTCCTGGATTTGACAAATAAAGAAGCAAAAGCTCGTTGTAGGCTTCTTTGTTTTTGTTTGTTTTGTTATTGTTATTTTCAATAGTATAATACATGGCTTTGGCTTTTCATATGTCAAATTCTAACTACAACAATATTCTTAAAACTGATGGATTCGTGAAGAACAAGTATGAGCTTGATTTAGTTGACACACACTGTTTAAATTTTGGTCTCTTCGTTTCAGGTAGATCTGAACTGGCAAAGCAGGTCGGCTTAAAGCCGAGCTCCTGCATCTTCTGATTTACCGAAATTCATGTAGTCATTCCAACTGGTAATTAAACAACTAAAGGCGTGAATTTTTTTAAGCTTGGGTTATCAGTACTCTAAGTATCAGTACTCTAATAATCATGGCGTTCATGACTTCAAATATAGACAAAGGAACGCGGACATCCCAACTTTCCCACCTTTATCATTACAGGAACAATAAGCGTGAGCATAAATACAAGAACAAGTATGATCTCAATTTAGTTGATACAACAGGCTAAAATCTGGGCCTCTTCGTTTCAAGTCGATCTGAACTGGCAAAGCAGGTCGGCTTAAACCCGAGTTCCTGCAACTTCTGATTTACCGAACCATAAGCATCGAGTAAGCAGAAATACAATTAAGAACAAGTATGATCTCAATTTAGTTGATAAAAAAGGTTCACATCTTGCTCTATTCGTTTAAAGCCAATCTTATCTGGCAACTTATGGAACCTCTCTTGAAGTTTTTGTTATCAGTAAATGCAATTTCAGTGGACTGAGTTTGTTACAAAAAATAATAATAAAAAAACCCGTTATTTACCCTGAAAGGCCAATAAGTGATCCTTGGAAATCATGGCGTTCATGACTTTAAGTTATAGCCAAAGGAACGCAGACATCCGAGTCTCGAACCTTTGCCTATAAACGCGATCTTAACTGGGCCAAAATTACAAAACAAAGCTGTCCACTTTCCAATAAGGAAAGTAAAAATCTAATGTGGCCTTTCGCTATACATTACAGGAGCAAGAAGCAGAAATACGCGGTGTTAAGAGCTAAATGCGGACATTATGTAGAACTATAAATGATCAAACATTAAGTTTTATTCTGGATATTAATCGGTCTAAAGGCAAAACCAGTTCTATCCTTGGGTAGAAAACTAAGATGAGCGATGAGAATTCTAAACTTTCTTTGGTTTTGCATTTATCACCGACTAAAATGAATGGAAGACGCTAGTTTAGTGGGTGTCAGCCATTCGGTAAAAATACTGTCTATTTAAAACATCAGTTCCTATTCAAAGGGGAAGATGCATAATTGATTTAGCCTGAAGTCAGTTGGATTATTTTCAAAACTGACTTCCTTAAGAACATTGTCGTACTGTGAGCGCTCTCTGTGAGGCCTTGCTGTGGCCCTGGCTAAATTTTAAACTGCCAGTTTTCTATAAGTGTTGCTGATTTTCTATCCATCATCGCGATAGATTTGACGGACAGTTGCATTGAAGTGGGTTCCTTTCCTTTGGAATATCCTAAACAAGCTCAACTACTGTCCTCCGTTTATTCAACACGAAGTAAAAATTTCCTTTTTTCTCAATTTTTTTCAGTAAAGATTAACTGGTAACAGGACCTCCTGTCGTTCAGTTCTGTCCGACAAACTTTTGACTGCTTACTTTTCCTATTCATGACACGGGGAAGACGATTAATCAATCGAATGATTAAGCCTTCCTTATACTGGCGACATAGCGCATAAGGGCAAAGTCATGCAACCACTAGATTGCACTCCAAGTTCAAGTTCAAGAAGAAGACGCTAGTTTGATGGGAGTGTCAGCCATTCAGCTGATTCAGTAAAAATACTGTATATTTAAAACACCAGTTCCTATTCAAAGGGGAAGATGCATAATTGATTTAGCCTGAAGCTAGTTGGATTATTTTCAAAACTGACTTCGTTAAGTAAATTGTCGTACTGTGAGCGCTCTGTGTGGGACCTTACTGCTAGCGTTCCCTGTGGAATCTTGTTGTGGCCCTGGGTAAATTCAAAACTGCCAGTTTTCTTTAAATGTTGCTGATTCTCCACCGTACATCGCGATAGCTTTGACGGACAGTTGAACTAGAGTGGGTTCGTTTTCTTGCTTTTCTTGTAAACAAGCTCAACTACTATCCTCCGTTTATTTAACACAAAGTTGAAACTTCTTTCTTTCTCAAATTTTATTGTGAATAAGATTAACTGGTAACAGGACTTCCTGTCGTTCAGTTCAGTCCGACAAACTTTTGACTGATAAATCATGTTTTTCCTTACTCACACTAGCGACATAGCGCATAAAGCAAAGTCCGCACTCAAACTAAAAAAGACACACTTTGGATTTTTATGTTAACAGTGTGAACCGGCAAAACAAAACGGCATAGCAGTAACATAATGACAAAAGGATAAAATCTTTTCTTTATGTCGCTTGTGTGAACCAATATATCGCACTTTAAGTCCAAGTTCAAGTTTATTTTTGCCACTTTAATGAAATGACTCTGAATTTTTGAAGTGCACTAAAAAATCCAAACCGACAGTTCCGTATTACCTTTAAAGTAAAATCGCAATTTCTCAAACATCCTAATAAATCAAACCAGAAGTATTTCCCTTGTAATAACTTCACTAAGGCAAAGACAGCAACTGGCAGATGGGCCAAAACATGGCCGTCATATGTAACGATATGGTCTTTCTAACGAGATTGCCTAAAGGAGGGCTTTACTGCGGAAATATGTTAATCTGAAACAAGGAAGCAAATGACTGGGCTTTTCTTCGGTCAAAACATGGCTGTAATAATGACATGGTCGTACCAACGTAATTGCCTAAAGGGGGCTCTACTGCAGATCTACATTCACTGGCTAAAATCAGTGTTCCTTTAATAGTTCAGTAAAGGTTGTACTTTATTTTTCGTTTTCTGATTAACCTTTTTTGTCATAAGTAGTTTATCTTGAAACAGTTTGTTCTAATTAATGCTTCTCTCGCCACTGGCAGGACAACAAATTGCCTAACTTCTCTTCATTAAATTCTTTCAAGAACAAGATATAAACGCCTACGTTATCTACCCGAAGTTACAATTGCTCTTGCCTTTGGACTAATTTATATCCTGAATTGAACTAACCTAATGTTTAATCAGTTATAGTATTAGATGATCTTCGCATTTAGCACTTAGTTATTGTGCATTTTTGCTTTTTGTTCCTGTCCGTCTAAACCTAATTTAAATCTTTAGGTCGCTCTGGGTAAAAAAAACCTGGGTAAAGCAGCTTTTTATTAATACATGTATAGTTAAAGGCCACATCAGAACTCACTGTTAAGATTTCGTTTTCTTATTGGACAGTGAACAGCTAAAATATTGCTTTGGCGAATTTATGCCGCCGGCTTGAATCGCTCTCATGGGCGAAGGTTCGAGACTCAGGATGTCCACGTTCCTTTGTTTATATTTGAAGTCATCAACGCCAAAATTATCAGTAACAAACTCGCTCCACTGAAATTACATTTTACAGTACTAATAACCCGAGCTTCAAGAAAAATTAATTTGAGTTGTTTACCAGATGGAATGACGTTGCAGCAACTCGACTTTAAGCCGAACCTGCTTTTGTCAGTTCGTTTCGACCTTAAACGAGGAGACCAAAATTTAAAAAGTTTGTGTTAACGAAAACTGAGCAAAACTGAGGTAACGCCTAAGTTTTCTACCCAAGGTTACAAGTATTTTTGCTTTTATACCGATTTATATCCTGAATTACACTAAATGTTTCATCAGTTATAGTGCTAGATAATGTTTGCATGTAGTTCTTAATCACGTGTACGTATTTCTGCTTATGTTTCCTGCAATGTATAGTGAGAGGCACGTTAGATTTTGCTGTGGTAATTCATACTTCTCCATTAAAGCGTTTTCTGATTGATAGTTGACAGCTGAAATATTGCTTTGATGAAATTTTGGCCCGGTTTAGTTTGCTTTCATAAGAAAAAGGTGTCCACGTTGCTTTGATTATATTTAAAGTCACGAACGCCATGCCGTTATCGTGTCAAACTCGGTCCGCTGAAATTACATTTACAGTACTGATAACCAAAGCTTCAAGCAAAATTCTTTTGAGTTGTTTAGTGCAAAATAATGTCCGCATTTAGCTCTTAATCGTGTATTTCTGCTTTTTGCTCCTGTACTTATTTTATAGATCGCTCAAGATAAAAAAAATCTGGGCCTGAACGTAGCTTTTTATTAATACATACATAGCGAAACGATTTCACTGTGGAAAGTCATATTTTTCCACTCAAGCGTTTTCTTATTGCAAAGTGGACAGCTCAAGCATCGCTTTGGTGAATTTTTGGCGCCTTTTTGAATTGCTCTCACAGAAGGTGGCAGACTATGGATGTTCCCGTTCCTTTGTCTATAGACTCTCTACATATATTTTAAATCATGAACGCCATGATTGTCAGGCATTCAATTACATTTACAGAACTGATAACCAAAGCTTCAAGAAAAATACAATTGATTTTCTATCCATTTGGAATGACTACATGTATCTTTTGGTAAATCATACCTAGCAGAAACTTTGCTTAAGCCGACCTGCTCTGCCAGTTCGGATCGACCTGAAACGAAGAGACCAAGATTTGAACAGTTTGTGTCACCTAAATATAGATCATACTGGTTCTTGTATTTCTGCCTACGCTTCTTGTTCCTGCAATCAGATAAAGGTTCGAGAGTTGGGATGCCCGCGTTTCTTTGTCTATATTTTAAGTCATGAACGCCATGATTATTATTACCAAACTCGCTCCACTGCAATACTGATAACAGTACACAGTTCTGATAACCGAAGCTTCGAGAAAAATTCACTTAAGTTGTTTAAACAGTTACACCAGGTGGAATGACTACATTTATTTCGGTTAATCAGAAGTTGCAGGAACTTTTAATTACTTTAAGCCGACGTGCTTTGCCAGTTTGAATCGACCTGAAACGAAGAGACCAAGATTTGAACAGTTTGTGTCAACTAAATCAAGCTCATACTTGTTCTTCCTTTTGTCCTTGAGGTTATACAGCGTTATATAGGGGTTATATAGCGTGCCAGGTGGCGAAAATAATATGACTACTTAGAACTTTTTTTAAAAAAAATAAAATCATGGCAATCAGCGATGAGAACTCTAAAAGGTCTCTTTAGTTTTGCAACTGTGCATGCCGCCGACTAAATTGAACGGAAGACGGTGAGAGTGTCAGAAATTCAGTAAAAATACTGTCTATTTTAATAAACATCAGTTTCTTTTCAAAGGGAAAGATGCACGAACTGTTTTAGAGAAGGGTGGGATTATTTTCAAAACTGACTTCCCTAAGTAAATTGGCGTACTGTCAGCGCTCTCTAGGGGCTTCGCTGTGGCCCTGAGTAAATTTAAAACTGCCAGTTTTCTCAGTGTTGCTGATTTTCCATCATACATCGCGATAGCTTTGACGGACAGTTGCACTGAAGTGGGTTCCTTTTCTCGCGGGTATGGTAAACAAGGTCAACAGTTGTCCTCCGTCTATTTAACGTAAAGTTAGAACTTCCTTCTTTCTCAGAGTTTTGTGGTTGAGATTAACTGGCAACAAGACATCCTGTCGTTCGGTTCTGTCCGACAAACTTTTAACAGACAAATCGGGTTCTCTCTTCGCGATCGTCTATCGTATGGTTTGATACGACCACCGGCGGGTGAGATGGGTGATCCGTTTAAAGGAGCTTGAAACAAGGAAGGAAGCAAGTGATGGAGGAGCCTAAACATGGCCGTGATAATGACATGGTCTTACTAACGAGATAGCCTAAAGGGGGCTCTACTGCAGATCTAGCAAAAGAAGCAACGGAGAAAAACCCGAAACCCATTCCAAAGAACACCTGATAAACATCATTTTCCTATAGTGAGACTTTGAAGTTGTAGTCCTCTTCGATTACGAAGGACGAGCTATTATATTAACTGGCTAAAATCAGTATTTCTCTAATAGTCCAGTAGTTTCTCCATGAAATTCCGTCTAGAAGAAGGTACTGCGCCAAGTTAATTTTTCTACCCAGGGTTAGAGTTGCTCTTGCCTTTAGACCGATTTGTATCCTGAATGGAACTTAATGTTTGATCAGTTATAGTGTTAGATAATGTCCGCATTAGCTGTTAATCGTGTATTTCTGCTTTTTGTTCCTGTACTTCTTTTATAATTTTCCATTAAAGCGTATTCTTATTGTAAAGTGGGCAGCTAACATATTACTTTGGTGAAATTTTGGTGTCGGATTGAATCGCTTTCAAAGACAAAGGTTCGAGAGTCGGGATGGCTGCGTTCCTTTGTCTATATCTTAAGTCATGAACACTGACAAACTCGCTCCACTGCAATTACAGTCAGAGTAATGATAACCGAAGCTTAAAGAAAAATTCACTTAAGTTGTTTACAAGTTGGAATGGCTACATGTATTTCGGTAAATCAGAAGTTGCAGGAACTCGGCCTTAAGCCGACTTGCTTTAATTTGCCAGTTCAGATAGACCTGAAACTAAGAGACCACGATTTGAACAGTTTGTGCCAACAAAATCAAGCTCATCATAGTTGTTCTTCCTTTCGTCCTTGAGCTTTACAGTCTCGACAAGTTGTCAAACAGAGCGTAGAACTATCTTTTTTTTAAAAAAAAATGGCAATTCTAAAACTTTCGCCGCCTTAAATGAACTGAAGACGAAAGGAGTGTCATCAATCCAGTAAAAATACTGTCTATTTAAAACATCAGTTCCTCTTCAAAGGGAAGATGCAAATTGATTTAGCCTGAAATCAGTTGGATTATTTTCAAAACTGACTTCCATATAAATTGTCGTACTGTGAGCGCTCTCTGTGGGATCTTACTGTCGCCCTGTGAAAATTTAAAACTACGAGTTTTCTCAGCTGATTGTCCATCGTTCATCGCGATAGATTTGACGGACAGTTGCATTGAAGTGGGTTCCTTTTCTTGGGAATATCGTAAACAAGCTCAACCACTGTCCTCCGTGTATTCAACACAAAGTTAAATTTCCTTCTTTCACATTTTTTTTAAGATTTACTGGTAACAGGACTTCTTGTCGTTCAGTTCTGTCCGATAAACTTTTGGCTGCTTGATTTTCCTATTCGCATGACACGAGGAAGTCGGCGACATAGCGCACACAGGCAAAGTCACGCAAACTAAAAAAAACACACTTTGTGTTTTTTTATGCCACCAACAACACAATAAAACGGTTTAGCAGGAACATCATGACAAAAGGATAAAATCTTTCCTTTTCTTTATGTCACTAGTGTAATACAATAGATCGCACTTCGCGTTCAAGTTCAAGTTTATTTTTGCCACTATAATTAAATGATCTGAATTTACAAGTGCACTGAACAACAAACAGTCTCGTATTACCTTTTAAGTAAAATCCCAATTTCTCGAACATCCCAATAAGTCAAAACAGAAGTTTTTTCCTTGTTATAACTCCGGTAATAACTACACTA
>NW_027558815.1:0-8044 GCF_052425735.1 Oculina patagonica | reverse complement strand
GGCAGTGCTTAATTACAGTGCGACTACTCGAACCGGGGCACCCTGAACAAAATTAACCAATCACAGTGTTAATTGAAAACAAAGGATGGGGACATTTTTTTGAAACTGACCAATAACGTTCTAGAACGTAAACAAAAGATTACCTACAAAATTGGAACTGTCAACAGCGTTACAAACAGATGCGGACCTCTCAGGAAACTTGCCTTCTATTTGATTGGTTACTTTCGATCCTAAATTTTCATTAAGTGTACCGAATTTTAGCGTTCGTTTTATTATTTGATCAAAACCGTGATCAAAAGTCTTCATTCACAGGCTAAAAAATTCTTCAGAGGAAATTTTCTGATAAAATGAAATCGCTCTTCGTTGGTAATAGCACAGTAAAGAATAAGGAGGAACGTTTTTAGACTTTATTCACGAAAAACGACGACGCGTAAACGGGATGGAATTGCATGTTGTGAGCAGAAATGAATAGAAATGTTCGAGATTTCATGTTTGAAAAGTCAGTTGCCTTCAACTCTTCTTTACGTACTCGTGTTTGCTGTGAACAAGTTTTGTTTTTGACGAAAGACAAGACAAGAAAGATTTGGGATGCCGCCAGAGCGACAATTGACCTTGCATATAGGGACAGTCTTGCTATCTCCGCTTGAAATGAGTTAGTTTATAAAACCACAGAAAGATTGAAAACTCATTGAAGAAACGGAACAAATTTCTCTTTTACGAAAAGCAATTTACTTCAAAGTTATAAGAGTAGCTAACAGAAAATGAGTCCGTGAACACGCAACATAATTCGCCGTAATGTTTACATTACACATGGTGACTCGCATCAATTTTATGGCAACAGACGGAGCGAAATAAAAAATAATTACGGCATTACGGTCTTCATTTTCACCCCAGAAGTGAAATTTTTTTAAGCAAGAGTAACACAGCGTGGAATCTTCAATTCACCACCGTCTTCCATGACCTTTGAAAAATTAAGGATCGAAACTAACCAATCAAATAGAAGGCAGGTTTCCTGAGAGGTCCGCATCTATTTGTAACTTGACAGTTCAATTTTTGTAGGGAATCTTTTGTGTGCGTTCTAGAACGTAATTGGTCAGTTGCAAAAAAATGTCCCCATCCTTTGTTTTCAATTAACACTGTGATTGGTTAATTTTGTTCAAGATGCCCCGGTTCGAGTAGTCGCACTGTAACAGACATTCATATACATGTACATTCGTGACAGTTTGGAAGTGATTCAAAAATAGGCAGTCTGCGACCAACAGCTTTTGGATATTCTTCTTGACTTATAATACAATATTTGCTACATGTACATGTTGACAGTGATCATTGGACCCCTCGTTGTCACAATTTTAAAATTAATAAAGCTTGTAGTAAAAGTAATAGTAAATAGTAAGATTTCATATTTCAAAAATTAAAAGCAAAAAACAACCTTTGTTAGTGTCCTTTTTTACTGGAAAATTTTTGCAACATCAAATTTTCACATTTTTTGAGAAGTTGATATTGTGAAAGGTGGAAGCCTGTGAAAACAGCTGTCGGTCATGGTTCCGAACCAGTTCCAGAGGGTTTCGCCAGAGATAGCCAAAGTGGCCGGAGGATGAGAGATTTGGTTAGTTTGGGAATTAGCACATAGAACAGCAAGTGGCTAAAAGGCGATTTCCAACTAACCTGTCTTTTCTTTCACTTATTGTTCTTTGCACTGCTCCCCAAGTAACTGAACGCAGGGAACAGGCTAAAAAAAGGTGGCGTTATTTGCAGGCTTAAAAAGGTGGTCACTGCAGTTTACAATAACTAGGTTACAAGTCAGATTTAAAGCAATTTGAGAAACCATAAAATTCTGCAAACATGCCCTGTGTAGCCTGCAAAGCAGGCTGTGTAGTTTTTGGGTGCACATTTTAGGAAATGCGAAAGGCATGAAAGAAAAGGTCATCTCACACCTTTCGCATTTCCCAAATGCATGCCCAAAACTACACACTCAGGCTCCTGCGTGGCTGTCCTGCACCATTCACATTTCCCATTTCCCAAATGTGCACCCATAAACTATGCAGGCTATGCCCCATGCTTCAACTAGCTCAACACCCCTTTTAGGTGGGCTAATTTTCAGGGAAGGCTGTTGTCTGGATGCTTCAACATCATTGGATTGGTTAGACCACAAGCAGTTCCTATTTTTTCGCAGAATCTGCCGAGAATGGAGCAAAAAAGGTTAATGCCTCATCCCCATTTTTCGCGTGGTCACTTATTCATTCCCTTCCCGCTTTACAGACACAGACTCTGCTGGTGAAAATTTCATGCGGTCATTTATTTTTTCGCTTCCCGCTCTACGGACTCTGCAAAAAAATAGGGACTGATCCTAGTCTATGGATTGGTCTGTTTACGAAAAAGATTGCTTGTTCTCAATAATGTTTTAATTGGTCAATTTTCTTCCAAGTGGGCCAGTTTGAGTGGTCACACTGCAAATCTAACAAAAACATGAGCCAAAATCCACAATATATAAATTTTATTGATTGTTCAAAACTGTACAAGGTGAATTCGATTAATGAATTATAGATTAATTATGTATGTGAACTGTATAAAAAGTTAATTACACAATAAATAGCATCAGCGAATCTTTTCAAAAAAGATTAACAAGATTAATTATAAAATATTTGAATATACAATAGATATGGCTATAGCAATCATTATTACTTTATCATGACACAATTTTAAGTGCCCAATTTCATGCTGCTGTCATTCATAACTCTTTAATGTAAAAATAATGACAAATATATTATTAAAGGCTTGCTAGACTAAGTTAAAAATGATCTCACCCCCACCCCAAAGCTAAATTTAAATGTCTTAGACTAACCAATAGCATGCTTAATTTAACCTTAGCATTAAGCAAAAAATTGTTACACACAAATACATGTGTTACTTAATAAGTAACTTCATTGCATCCTGCACAATGTAACTAATAAATATATGGAAAAGGCCCTGATACACACGTATAATCTGCTTTTAGACCTTGATACACCTAAGCCCAATAGCGAATTTCCTTGTCCTGTGTTCTGCTTGTGTTATATACAATAATGTCTGGTCGAGAAGGAAATACAACTTCAAATTCTCAGTTGTTGACGGATAGTCATAAAAATAAACCACCTTTCACTAATTTCAAGATAGTATTTCGATTGTTAGGTAAACAATATGCATTGGAAATATTATTAATTGTACAAAGTTAATTTTCAGCTTCATGTAAATGCTGAACAAAGGTTAATCAGTTTTTACAGGTGATCTTCTGTTAATGTCTGCTGTCACTCAGGCTGCAGGACTGATAAATTTGATATCTCCTGCCTGTTCAGGCTGCATACATTTGACCATCGTAATCAGGGACTTCTGTATCCTCCTGCTCCATTACTGAGTCTTGTGCTGAAGAAAAAACAGTAGGCCATTCATTCTCCTAATCTGTGTATACATACATTTTGTGCTTACGGTAACAAAATTTAATGGCAGCCACTGTCTTTAGTGCTTCTATATACCTGTAGAGTAGTAGTAGGATTTTTAAAGATAATATAAACTACTCATTCCTGGATGAGATGTTGGTTTATCACAGGGTTTTCCACCAGCATCAAATTTGCTGGTACCCATTTATATACACTTGGTTTGAGAGAAGCACTGTGAGAGTTAAGTGTCTTGCCAAAGAACACAATGAAATGATCCGGACCAGGACGATCCGTAGGTCCAGCGCACTCACCAGCCATTAGGCCACTGGCTAAACCTCCCTGATTGTGATTGCTGATTGCAGCTCAGCTGTAATAATAGTACGGTATCATAGACACACAGTGCATGGCTACTTTCTATGTGTTGCTCGTCTAAGATATTAGATTTTAGTATATACCACGCAAGTGAATACATAACGTAACATAACATAAAACTTTATTTAAACTTGAATTTTGCTATAGCTGAAATAAGCTAGTTTCTTCAAGAAATTAACAAGTTAAAATATATATTATATAATTAAAAAAAATAATAACAATATTATTATCTCCGTTATCTACTTACACATTAAAATAATATAAAAATAAAATTCACCAAGTCTATTTCTTTTAACCCCCTCCCCCCCCCCCCCAAAAAAAAAGTCTTAGCTAAAAGTGCATTGTCAGACAGCTGTAATGAAGTCATTTAGTGATGTCAAAGAATAGTGCTTTTCACACGCGCTGATTGGTTAACTCAAGGGTGATTAGCAAAGTACTATTCACCTGCGAGCAGCTATTTAGAGAGAAACAAACTGCCTTCCCACGTCGCTTTGTTTACCAAAAGTGATGGTTTAGTTTGCTAGTTATTCAACTTGTGTGGTATATACTAAAACAATTATTAACCTCAGTGTCGGTGAATGTGGTGGATCTTCGCGGCTCGGTAAATATCCACCACTATTCACCTCCACTTCGGTGAATAATTGTTAAATAACAAAGCATAAAATTCAGGATTTGTGTACTTACAGGTAATGTTTAAGTCCTGGGAATTGAACACTGGACCATTTGCCGGAAATGTATTTGGTGTGACAATAACAACCTCTCCATCCTTGTTAAAACCAAAGCCGTGCTTCTCATCCCAAATAAAACAGTTTTCCAAACCTGGTTATAAAAACAGTTACCTCACCTTAGATTGTAATTAAAAGTGTCAGTAATTTTTTTTTTGATAATAAAATTATCAAAGACAGGATACCGTAAAGTTCCGTGTATAAGCCGCACCCGTAGATAAGCCGCACCCCCGATTTGGAAGCTCAAATTTTTGGAAAAAAATATACAGACCATAAAGTTTGAAGTTCAAGTGAAGTTCTATTGGTAAACAAACAAGGGCAAACAAGCACGGTTTCGAAACACTGACACGGTGGTTGTTGCAATGTTTAATATAAATTAAGTTTTAAGAAAGCTAAATTTCACTTGTCATACCTTCTTTTTAGTTTGAGTTCAGTTTGAGTGAAGTTTTTTATGAATATTAATTAGGCCTTTGAGAACTCCAACCAGAGATGTTTCCGTAGATAAGCCGCACCCCCGATTTTTGACTTGAATTTAGAGGAAAAAGGTGCGGCTTATACACGGAACTTTACGGTAGTCCTGCTGAAAGGATCCAGAGTTAATGTGGCAAAATGAAGCCTCTGACTCAGGCAGTAGTGAGCCATTTTTGTTTTTTGTATAAATCATTGCCAACAGGTCAGTCTCCGACCAGTTGGGGTTTTTAACTAGTTTCTGTCTATTGACAATATTTATTTTTTATTCAAGACTGGCACTACTAGAACACCAGTAATTATGTTTACTCTAGATCTATCAAGTTATTTTTATTCATTTAATTCCCATTATAACAATTATGTGATGTTCCAGAAAATATCATGCATCCCCCCCCCCCCCCCCCACAGAGAGGTTTCTGGTTTGAACCCTTCCCTCATCTTGAAATTCCAGTTGATGTTCATACTTTCCTTTACAAATTTTGGTATTTAAGACCCCTTCCCCCTCAGAATTTCCAATGATCCTCCACTGGGTGGGTATGGATATTTTGAAATTCTGGTCACAAAAATCAATAAAGCAGGTCACTGCAACTCTCAAGTTTGATTGAGATAATAAAATATGCAAAAATCATGCCATTATACCTGTGAATTCACTCTGAGTGCTGCCTGTTGACAAAGCTGAGGATGATCTGAAACATCTGATACCCGACTGTCTTGCTAAGCTGAACACTAGTTGATGTCCTCTTCGTAACAGTGCCATCACGAGAGGATCAGCTTCTCTTACACAAGTTAATATATATCTGCAGAATAACAAGAAACACGTTTCAGTGGCCCAACAAGTTGCAGGAGAGTGGAACCCCATTCTACGCATAACTGCAGCCATCTTGTTTGAGGCCCTGCAAGGTGGATGCCAGGGGTCGCTTGTCTGAATTTCAAAATGTCTGGTATCACTCACAGTCATTTCAGGCCTTTTTTGTAACTGGTCGGACTTCGATGAGAAAGCTAGGTTTTTGTTTGTCACAATGTCATTTTTTGTGCCATCGTTACTTTTTAAGCCATGTTGCCAGTCAGAATTTACCCGGGCCTCTTGTTTAATTTTGTTAAGTGTCACCCTCAAAAATAAAGTTGATTATTATTATTATTATTATTATTATTATTATTATTATTATTATTATTATTATTATTATTATTATTATTAATTTGCATGATTTTTTATTTCAAGTGTTCATTGCTCAAAGACCTCATACGTTTTAGACCCCTGAACAAAAGTTGTCAATCAGCCAAAAACGATTAGCAGGTACTGTATCATTAGCAGGCAGAGTTTGGCAGCCACTGGCAAATTGACAGACAGGGCTCTTCTGTACTCGTTAATACACATAAGATTAAATGCTCGCAATAACCACGAAAGCAAAATAGAACAAAAGGCATGAGCGACCTCATGTAATCCACGATGATGTAAATCCTGTGTAAATGGACCATTTTTTTACAGTAACGAAAATTGTATACTTTTTTCCTATAAACAAACACGAATTAGGCCATTTCTCTCTGTTTGTAGATGACTGTGGCGGTTACAGTGTCAATAACTACACTGTTTTCATTCAGGCTAATTTGATCGATATTTGCCGTATTTTTGTTTGGAATACTTATCAAATCAATTGTCAAGCAAATTCGACTCTCTCTAATTAAAGTTCTGTGTAAGTATAAAGCTAAACTAAAAGAGCAGTAAGCCTAATTTTATACAAGAAGGCTTCATGCAAAATACGCACGATATCAGCCATCCCAAAACAGTGCATGACAGTGCAACCTTATATCGAAAACAAGGTACTTTAGCAACAACATTTAATAGGCTAACTAGCAGCCAGCTAGGCTGAAAATTCCTGGTTAAAACAAGCCATTTGTTAAAGTCGCTACAAAAGAAACCAACAACTTACCTTCGCTCCGAACCTCGTGTAAAAATTTTATCACAAATGGACAAAAACAATCCAGTTTTTCCACAGGCATTGATATGCGTGACGCATGAAAACAATGTCATGTGATCTAGAACACATTACGGTGTCAGGGTAGGGTTAGGCAGTTAGTTTTGGAGAGGGCTTAACGTTATAAAATCTAAAAGAAAATTAACAAATAATTTTTCCATGCGAAAAGCTTTCTATTTGTTTCACGGCTGCTGATACGAAACTGTGGGAAAGCTGTTTGAAAAATTACAACCAGAAGGCATTTTTATTTGGTTCTCCTCCCTACACCCCAGAAAACTACCTTGCTCGCTTATTTGAATGGCGCGAAATTTACATCTCAAATTACAAACAAGTCGATGCGTATCCTTGAAACAAGGAAAACAGGTTTTAGAACAATAGCTTTGTTCAAAGTGGAAGTTCTGTTTGTCCACTTCAGTTCCTCTTTCGTTTCCCATTCAATTGCACAGTTCACGCAGTCCTTTTATCCTGAGTGGCCTGAGTTTGAGAAGCAAGCGAGCTGAAAGATGCAACACTATCACGTTAAAGTTTGTTACGGATAAATGAATCACCGAAGCAAATTTGGAAAAAAAAATTCAAGCGGATAATTGATACGATCGAGCTGGAACTTTCGCAAAAATGTAGCGCGACGATGTTGGGTTGAAAGTTGCCACGTTTAACACGGATTTAAAAATCTCTTTAAAAATGGCCTAAATATTCGCCTCGTGTAACAGTACCTTTAGATTAATCAAAATAAGCGAAATTTGTGGTTCTTCTTTTTATATTCAGCAACTTTTTTATAACAAGGGAAATTCTTCTTTTATTAAAATCATAAGTGTTTTTAATTTGCACGTTTGAAAAAATTTCCTTTCGCCAAGTCTCATAAGGTAGCCTGTAAACAGCTTCCCTAGGGAGGGGGTATCAGGTGAAAAAAGAAAGAAAGAAAAGTCAGGCAGATCTCGGGAAGGGGGCCCCAGGAGGAAGGTGCCCCTTATTGCTGAACATACTCAAGCCAATGAATATCGCCCCTCTGCCACTTATTACTGTTCTAAATTATAAAGGGCTGAAAATTTTTCGCCCCCACCCCGGCCTCCTCCCCTTCTTTTTTTGACAGTTG
>NW_027558814.1:0-8047 GCF_052425735.1 Oculina patagonica | reverse complement strand
ATCCACCAGGGGGGCCTTGCGCACGGAGTTGGTGTACATTTGTGTAACAAATTTTGTCTCACGCTAGATTTCTTATCGCTGCTCGTCATTAAGGATTCCAATTTTCGTAAAACTTGGCAGAATAAAACTTCAGTCTATGTGCACTAAGAAAGTGACATTCTTTTTCTTGGTAAGGTCTATTTACAAAAGCGAGAGGAAAATTGTCAAAACGAGTTAGCGAAAAAATGTTGTTTTGCCCCCGATTTTTCACCCGACAGCGGAAAGCATTTTGTTTATTTTAAACTTTTCCGTCAAACCAAGTTGATGGAAGAAGGTATTTTCGATGTGCACTTTAATTTCGCTGTAAAATGGTATTACTCTTTCTTTTTTCTTTTATTTGTCAAAAAAGATATTGTAAAAAGAGTAGCGTGAGACAAAAATTTAATTTCAAAACATGTTCATTTCATCGCGCCTTTCTTCGCGCGTTTCATGCACTTCATGCACTTTTTGCCCTTGATAAACGTTGCATTTTTTAGTGTTTTGACAATCGCGCGTTTTACGCCCTCTGTGATTTTGCCTTTCACGCCCTTGCTATGTTTCATTCTTTTCCAATTTTTGCTCTTTTTGCCAGTTTTGCTCTTTGAAAACTCTGGCCGACGTCGTTCCCAAAGACGTTAATTTGGTGTAGTAAACAATTTCGTGCAGTGGTAATAAAAATATATTTATTTGCTTCTAATGATTATAGCTCCGTTGCAGTCAGTAAATTTCGGACAGTGAATGAATAAGTACTAACAAAACATAATTTTTTTTAGAAAAATAGGCGCTTTGGAATCGATTTGGAACTGACAATTCTGTTAGCTAAATTAATGTGAAGTTGCATGCATGATTTCACGGCTTGGAATTTGAAAATATTTTATCGCTTTTGAAGCGGTTTGTTCGCTTCATACACACGCTATTTTTGCTTTTTTTTGCTCTATTTGTCCATGTTAATTGTATTCAATGTGGATGAATAATCGCTATCGGTCCTATCGATAATATGCTAGCCGTCGCCAAAAATAAGCAAAGTGTGAAGTAATTAAATTAGCGTGCATGCGTGATTTCACGGCTTGGAATTTGGAAAAACATTCATTTAAAGCGCGCAGTTTGTTCGCTTCATTTTCAATGAAAGTTAATCACAAATAAAGTTTATTTCAAGTTCCCTTTTTTGTACACCTATATTGGACATTTTAGGCTTAAAATGTTTTGAAATAGATATTATCATCAGATGTCATCAGACAACAGCAGACATTCGTCTCGTAGATGGTAATCTGATATATTTCGGGCGCATTTTTCTCACTTTCTTTGCATATTCACTCAATCGTCAGTCACTTTATTTAAAATGTATTTCAGAGATTTGTATTTCAGAAACTAACTTAATAATACCAATGCGAATTGTGCGAAGTGTTAGCTTCAGCGGTGAAAATTAATTTTGTAAGCTATAAAAATTGTGTCAGACGTGATTAGCGTCGCAGCCAATTTGTGACAAAATTTTATTGTTGTTGTGAATAGTCAGTCAAGGTTTATAGTGATCTCTATTTTTAATTTTGTAGTTTTGAAGTGGACTTTTAAGTTATTTAGCTAGTTGGAATAAAAATTTACTACAGCAGCTAATTCATTGTTCATCTTTTCAGCTTGCACATTTTCGCTCATTTTATGGATCGCTCTCAAATGTTGTCTTGAACCAGGGCGCTGCTGAACCGATATAAATAGCCCAAAAGCAAAATACGCAATAAAGGCAAAAAAAAAAACATTACAGCAAAAAGGGCGCGATAATATGGCAAAAAAACAAATTGGCAAAAACGGCAAAAGGAGCAAAAAAGGCGCGATATGGCAAAAGGCAAATTGGCAAAAACGGCAAAAAGAGCAAATCGGGCCGGTGACTTGAAAGAGAAAAATTGGACCGTAATGTTACGCAGCTTGAGAAGTTTTGACGTGAGTGAACCTCATACTTTCACTCCCTCAGGCAAAAGCTCTAACGTTTTCAAGACATTAGTAAGACCTGAAGAAACTACATAAAATAAGCTTCAAAATGGTACATATTTGAAGAGAATAAGGAAGATAACATGTAAATTACAGCAATTATAAAACAAATTTTGCTTTCGATTTTTGCTAATTTTGCTTTGTACACCAACATCGTGCGCGAGGCCAGGGGCGAATATAAATCACTTTATATTTGGCTCAAATTTTTCTTAATCAGTTTGATTTTTATTTCTTGTCCTTTTGTTTCAGATTATGATCATACTGAATATGAGACAAAGAAAAATAAAAAAAACCAATGAAACTGGTTTGAAAAATTTTAAACCAAAGATAAATTTAAACTGCAACATAAACAACCAATGAGTTAGACTCCTGCCAACTTGGATTTTCAACAAGTTTATGTTCAACTTGCAATATCTGTTCATAGATGTACACCCCACAATGTCCTTTAAGCAATATGCAGTGCAAAAGCCACGTTTTTACAACCCTCCGAGTTAAGACCATTTTAGTCGCCATGGCGACTAAAATTTTGGACTAAAATTGAGCGACTAAAATTGAGAAGAAAGGTTGAAAGCGTGAGCTTAATTTAGCGACTAAAATTTTTCACTGGCGACCAAACCTGAGCAGTCGGTGGCCAAATGGCCACTTAGGAAAAAAGTAAACTTGGAGGGTTGTTTTATAGTTTTTTGCCCTACCCTTCTGTTAAGGTTTACAATTAATACATACCCTACTGCTGGTTTAGTAACTGTGATCTCTTGCCAAACTTCTTGCACCAACGAATGTGTCAGTTTCTTCTTCTCAACCACACCAGGGGATGTAGTCTTAGGTGCTGGCGGCAGCCGATTTGCAGGACCTGTAACGACATCTGTAGTGTTGGGATCAAGAGGAGATGCTGGAGGGGTTAGTGATGGTGGACCAGCAGTGGTCGCTGTATCAGTTCTGGGTAGCACAGACCCATCTGTAGATTGTTAAAGGTCAAGGGTTAGGAGGTTAAGAGTTAGTTCATCAGAAATAATGGAGGTTGCTGAATGTGATTCTTAGTACATGTAAGTGGGTCAGAGTTAAATATTCTCACAAATTGTTATCAATGTTAACAGTTAAGTATTATATATATGTAATCAATACAATATACAAAACACTCCCAGCACAAACCAGGATACACTGGCTTCTGGATCCCCTTGGATGATCCAGGCTAACATTTGTTTTAATACACAACCAGTGACAGTTCAAAATAGACTTGATTAAAGATCCAAATAAAATTGACACCAACTTGTAAAAGCTTTAAGGTAATAAAATAATTGGCATCAAAGCGTATCTAGCTGTTGCTTTTCAACGTTATCTATTTTCCAAAATGTAGTCGACATCTTAGGCAGTGATAAGTATTACAAGTTTTTGTCATTGTGATAACTTGTTGCACGATGTTCAACGACATAAAAATTAACACCTACCGCCTCTTTTATTCTCTTCATGAGGCACAACAACATACATGGATGGATACCACATCTGTGTCTCTTCCACTACAACCATGACTGCCGCAGGAACACCCTTGTCTGGACAATGGCTTGCTGACTCACTCCAGTCAGAACTGAAGTCCAGTGGATAAAACTTCTTCCATTCATCTACAAGTTTACTGGAAACCAGCTCGTCCAATTGGCTTGTCTGACCAGTTAGGAATCCCGACAGGCCATAAGGGCCCAGTAAAACTGAAAACAAAGTTTCACTCAGTTACCTTTGGTAATACAGGTGTACATGGATTGTATGGTATGTGGGGGGGGCAGGGTAGGAGGGAAGCAGCGTCGCAGGAATGCAGAAGTAAAGGGGGTAGAAGTCTGCAGGAAGTTGGTAAAGAGAGTGTAGAGAACTGGATTCCCAAATTAGCAGAAACCAGGGAAATAGGAAAAAATACAACTATTACATTTTGTAACATTTTGCAATAGAGAATGCAAAAAGAGAGAGGAACCTCAAGAAAGAGGTGGAAAGTGGAAAGGGGAAAAATGGTACAGGTAATCTACCCACTCTGTCCTCTGTATTCGTAGTGTTTTAAATATCTTTTGGGCTTGCCCCTTTTCTTAAATAAAACATAGTAATCGATGTAGTATAAGAAGGATTCATCCGATCTGAACTTTAAAAACACTAAATTTCAATTGCCTCTGTCCACCTTCATCAGATTAAAATGATGTCTGTTTTACTGCTACATTTTGCAATAGAGTGCACAAAGGGACAGAACTGAAGCCTCAAGAAAGAAGTGGAAACCAGGAGTAAACGGTAAACAGGAAGCTCAGATTTCCATCTACCCCTGTCATCCTCTATATATATATTTGTTATGTTTTAAATCTCTTTTTGGCTTGCCCCTTCTCTCAAATAACACCTACCAGTACACATAGAAATCTATGTTTTTAGGCGGTGACGCCTATATGCTATGGCCCGGTGGACGGCCGTGTGAGGAGTGAAAGATTACTCCAACCGAGTAGCACTGGGAACTAGGCACTTTTTTGTTTACTCAGTTTCGGTACGCCATCTTTGATTGTCAATGAGTATGAATCAACTTTAAGAGCATCCATCGGCAAAACGCGTTTGATTTCTAACGTACAGTTGAACGGAGTTCTGGGGTCAGGGGAGAATGATGTACTGGATAATTGTGAGCTCGCTTAAACAAACTTTTTACCGTTGTACGTGTATTCGAAGTCGGCATATGTGATGGCAGACTAAGTTGACTGATGTTGAATTTGACGAGTGAAGGCCGGTTAGTGTCATAACTTTTGAAACCTTTCCAAAAGGGAGACCGATGGCAGCAGTATCTTGATTAGATTGCAAAGGTGAGCTATCTGAAATCATTGTTTGCTTTGACGTGCATTCTTGTCGATAATATTTAACTTTTCCCTTCGCGACTCGCCATCTTCCTTTTACTGCTTTTGATAATATTTATTCGGGTATTTATCTCAAGCCATTAAAATAACACAGTGACGGTATCCGTATTCGTATTTGTACGAGAAGCCAGAGTTCAGAAAGAACTTCTACCTTATTGCTGATTTAGCTGATCTAAAATGTTTTGTTTGATAAGTTGCATAAATGCATGTAAGTGATTCTAGTAAGCGGTGTTGACTTCATTACATTTCGGACCATTTCAATACGGAAATGTCACACAATCTTCAGTATCGACTAGGTGTGGAAATCAATCCTGGGCCTTTCTGTTGCTAAATGACGAAGTTCATATTAATGATTTAATGTATTTATCTTATCAAACTGTAGGTTTGTAATGTATTGGAGGTTCGTTTTGTAGTCAAGGCAAATAAAAGTTAAAATGAATAAGAAAAATGCAATTTCTGGGATCATTGTAAAGCGTCATCGCCTGTGCATGCATGTATGCATGCCGGTTATTTACTTTTATTACTGCTACATGCTAAGCTGCTGCCAATACCTGGAAGTCCTTCTTGTCTTGTTGCAGCAACTGCTACATCTTCGAGTGTAAGATGGCGTATCCGTTGCTGTTGTTGAATTTCAACAGCTGTGCAAACAGAACTCTCACCATGGATAAAGAAAGAGAATGAGAAGGACAAATGATTGCTGGAGATCAAAGAAGAGAACACATGTTATTTCTTTACTGACCATCAAGGCTACATACACTGTATTTAGTTATATAGGGACTGATGAGACCAATTTCTTTAATTGTATAACTTTTTTCAGTCTCACTTGTTGTAATCATTTACCATGTACATAGATCAAGTCAGATCAACACCCCACCTTGAATTCTCGACTCCACTGCTTTCACATGGCTTTGTGAACCACTTTCCCAGACGGACAAACTTCCGCGATAGTAGACATCTAAGATATAAAAATTGCATTATGACTGAACATAAAATGTAATTTTATTTGTAATGCTCACACTTTTACAAGCTGTAACGTTTATGCAAGCTATCTCTTACATAGTTATCGCAGAAATCAAAATAAATTTTATGGAAATTTAATTTGACACTGGAATTCCATACAAAAAAAACCGTCTTACTAGCAGGGCAAGAAATGTTAAATACGTGTACCTTTTTCTTACCTTTCTAATAAATTATGTAAAGCTTTGAACAATAATGATCTTGGCTCGTGAGGCAGTCCATCTTCCCAACACCCATTACATGATTCTGTTGAATGCAAGTTGAAGTTATTTTTACTTACTATTATTATTTTGATCAGCTGTGAAAACTGAGAGATACTTTAAGAGAATACTAATAATACAGCTGTTCTTGCAATCAGATCTGAGGCTGCTTGCAAATAAACAGAGCGAGTCAGAGTAATTGAAGAACATGTCTCAGCTGGCCAGGATTAACACATTAAAGGATTTTTAAATCTTTAAACCTCTAATCCTGATCAGCATCAAATTTCTTCTCACAGTCAATACAAGATCATAAGAGAAGTTCATGAGAATTGAGGAAGTGATTGAAAAATTGCCTCAAGTGATTTTTAAAGAAATTCTCCCAACAAGTACTAGAAGGAAAGGATAGAGACCAGTAACGAGAATTTGTATGCTGACTTTAGGGGTTAAAGGTTTTGGTGTAATGGGTGGAAATGTCTCAAGAGCAGATTATTTTTACTAGGCTTTTAATTTTACTACCCCCTGCAACCAGAAATTGAACAATAGTTTGTAAAATTGCAAAAAGACAGAAACCAGTCTAAGCTCCTTTACAACATTTGTAGCTACAAGCATTAGTTTACCACTTTAAATTAACTCTGGAGTTTCTCTTGATTATATTGGCTAGTTATTTTTACATTTTCATAATATTAGAGGATAGATGGACAAAACTTGTTGCATGTTCTTTATCAAGACTCTACTCTCTTAGTCACTTCAGTTTAACAATGACAAGAGCTGGCATCAGTTTTTCAGGAATTTATCTTATTAACAACATCTAACAGACAGTATACTTGTGTACTATGATTGTCTAGTTTTACAATTCACATTCTACAGAACAGCCCAGTTCCCATGCGCTTGACTTGAAATGTTTTCCTTCCCAAGATCGAGATGGAGAGACACATCTTTAACCTTATTCTCACTTGAATTGTAAGATACCCATCCTCAATTTTTCTTATCAATTTGGCCCACGCACTTTGCACTTGCGCCATAAATTGACAGGAAAAACATTGGTTCATATCTTACAGTATAGACCTCGAAACTGATCCATAGGAGGTACACACACAATGCACATAAAATTTAATAATGTGTTCCATTACCTTTTAATTCTGCAGAAACAATCCCTTGTAAATTAGGATCATCACCAAACCAGAAGACCCACAACTCCTTTGCACTGTTGATACTGTCTGGATCACCACTTGATTGACAGCCTGTCAAAGGGCTCCTCCGCCATGCACACAAAATGTCATGACTGAGGGCTGACGAGAATGACTTCAACACGGGATCCTCCACGGGGTTGGCTCCGCATGCAATGTTGAAGACATACTTCCTCCATTTCAAGCCACATAAATCAGTCTGTCAAAATAAGAGACAATTTTTAGTGTGAAAATACACAGCGTACATGTTGTTTTAGCACAAGTTTAACAGTGGGCATTAGTGTTGATGATGAAGTTTCTATGCTGTATGCCACCCCTCCAAAGTTCTCTGAATCCTACATGATTCACAAAGCAAGATTTAAAAAAAACATCCAGACACCCTTAGGTAAAAGTTAAAACTGTGTGGTGAATGTAGCATGCAACATATCTCAATGAAATTTAATGTTAAATGCACCAACAAAAACAAGTAAATATGCCTCCCTGATCAAATCGCAATTGCTCTGCATACATGTAATTACAACACTGCAAACTTTATAATTGATAATAAATAATAAAATTAATGTCCATAATGTTCGCTTTAAAAAATATATACTATATACAAGGCTAAAAAGAGTTAAAATGGTAAATTTAAAAATTAAAATGATAAAACCAAACGTTTTCGGCTGTTTGCCATCATCAGGGTTGGCAAATGGCAAACAGCCAAAAACGTTTGGTTTTATCATTTTAATTTTACCATTTTAACTCTTTTTAGCCTTGTATATAGTATATAATAAAATTAATG
>NW_027558813.1:0-8053 GCF_052425735.1 Oculina patagonica | reverse complement strand
TATTCAACTGAAAGTTTAGGCAGTGCGGGTGAGATCGACGCAAGGTGTTGTAGGATTAATAACATTTTAACAGACGAGAACTTTTGATATAATTCCAAAAGTCTTTACAAAATAGGTTGGCCTACCACAGGACGGACGTCGGCTCCATATTCAATGCAAATCGTAGCTGTCTGTCAGTTGAAGTAGAAACGAAAAGAATACATTACTTTGTTCATTTCGGCTAGAATGGTAATTACATTTTCGTAATTAAATGCTATATAAATATATTATAAATTAATTACCCGTACAACCAAGATCTACAAGCGACCATAGCAAATAAACTTCGAAACTTTAATAAGCCCTAGAACGACATTCAATGTCCACACTTCACACTAACGACAAAAAACACGGATTAAAAGGCTTCGTTACTTTTCTGTCATTATGCTCCTTAATAACTATGTTGGTCTGTCCTGTTGCTCACAATGGTGACATAAACAGATAAAACAAAGCGTGCGTGTGTTAATGTTTTCATTTACCAGGCGCTGATTTGCCTGACTTTGCCGTTATATCGGTCGGACAGTGTGAACCAGGGACAAAAGGCGATTCTCACTTCCTCTAGCATGATATAGAGAATCAGTGACTTTCCCCTGAAAAAGACGCTGACTTTTTGAATCAGATTGTTTGTAAATGAGACATTTTCAGTCGTCGTTATCTCTTCAAGAGTAAGTCTGAGTTATTATACAAGCAATTCACACCAACCTCAACATGTCCACCATCAACAGCCAACTGCAGACAGCTCTTTGCCTCGTAATTTCCACTGTTGACAAGATCCTTGCACGATATACCGGTCATTGATGCTGAGAAAAAAACAATGATAATCGAGTCAATTTAGAAGACTGAAGAAGAAGAACTGAAGCAGAAGAATAAGAACAAGAAGAAGAAGAAGAAGAAGAAGAAGAAGAAGAAGAAGAAGAAGAAGAAGAAGAAGAAGAAGGAGGAGGAGGATGAGGAGGAGAAGGATGGAATTCTTGTTTTTGTGTAGATTAGTATTTATAATACCTCTTTGAAGAAAATGTCTCAGTACTTCGTCCCGGCCTTCTCTTGCTGCAACGTGGACCGCTGTTTCACCTTCGTCGTTTTGCGCGCCAAGGTTGGCACCATGTGCAAACTGGGTGTCACCAAAAGCACATGACATTAGGGTTTTCGATTGACTAATTCTCAAAAAGCTACTTAGTTGCCGGAAAACAAGTAAGTCAGCAAACAAACAAACAAACAAATAAACAACAAAGATGAAAATCGTTATTTTTTGCCCGTTGGGAACGTACAAGCAATTTGATGATATCCAGTCTTCCTCTTTGCGCTGCCAGGTGCAGAGGAGAAAAACCTTGATTGTCTAGTCCATTAGGATTTGCCTTTCCTCTTGTGAGCAATGTCTAAGAAGAGAAATGATAGACTGAGTGATTAACACCGTTTCACTTTTTTAAGTAACAGACTTACTTACCATGACAAGGTAGCTGACTACATCTAACGGACAAAATGGACTTAACAACACATCGAAAAATAAATCATTAACTCAATGGCAGTCTGAACCACTGATACAAACCGATAAACAGACAGACAGACTGGCTGATTAACTGACTGACTGACTGACTGACCGACCGACCGACCGACCGACCGACCGACCGACCGACCGACCGACCGATTGACTGACTGACTGACTGACTGACTGACTGACTGACTGACTCTCTGACTGACTGCCTGACTGGCTAAGTGACTGACTGAATGAGTGAATGAACAGAGGGAACGAAGAAGGAAGGGAGGAAGGAAGGGATGGATAGATGAATGTATGTATGAATGTATGGATGGATGGGTGGATGGATAGCATTTTTTGCCAAGAAACACAGTCGGGTTCTTTCAAACATAAACATGAATTTAACAACAGCTGGGCAACAACTTAACATGAAATACAGAAACGAAAAAAATCCTTACCTTCACGAGTTCTATACTAGCACGCTGAACAGCATAATGAAGTGGTTTCTGCCCAAATGCGGCGCAGCTCTCCACATTTGCTCTGTTGTCAATTAAAGTAGCGACTGCTTCTGCAGCGTTGAACCAGCACGCGAAATGCAATGGAGACAGCAATTTGTTTTCCATTGAAGCTTTCACGTTAGGGTCTATTGAAAAAACAAGCAAACAAACAAACGAAAAGATAAACAAAGTGCAACAGTCGTCTCTAAAAATTTTACCTCTCATTCTTAAACTTAAACCCTCTTAAAAGTTGTCTGTTCTTCGGGTTTTTTGCGCGGTTAAAAATTGGTTTTCAATCGACGTTTTGACCAGTTTCACTAGTCTTTTTTAGGCTTGCCATATTGACTTTTTAATTTTATATCAGCTTTGAAAAAGAGCAGTGAAATGGTCTGAAACGTCGATTCAAAACCAATTTTTAACTACGAAAAAATCCCGAAGAGCAGAAAACGCCGCGGTTTAATTTTTAAACGGCCACGGTGTAAACAGTATATGGAAAAAAGTTCATAACTCAGTACCAGCATACCAGCAAGTATCACTTAATAATTCTTTACCGCCGCTAAGCGCATGTCATTTGCCGAGTACCTTTCCACAACTAAAGCCGTTTTTGCTTGATTCTTATTATGTAGGCATGGCATGTTTCCTAAAATTATCACATCTCATTGCTCCATCTCTGTTGATGCGGCTTCAGTTTTTCGCTCCCAGCGGGTGCCATGTTCTTTGCACAAACAACGAGAAAACTTCAAATTCTTTGATCTTGGGGCGCCACACCACCTTCCCATGCCAGATTATTATACCAGATTATTGCAACAGCAGACTACAGTTAAGGCTCTTTGGGTCGAGAAACTTAGACAACAAACCATAGTTAGTAGAGGAGACTCTACTAACTATGAACAAACACAGTAGATCAAACGACATAAAGGTCAAATTTAAATTCTGTGCTCCCAGTGAAATTATAATAGTGTTCCTTTAGTGTAATGTGACAGTTAATTACCGAATAAGTGCTTTCTTCATTGTTTTTTTATGTTCTTACCCGCCCCGTGGTCGATAAGAAGTTGAACAGCTTCTCCGTGATCATTTCGTGCGGCGTAATGAAGTGGTGTTAGCCCGTTCTCGCTTACTTTATTTAGATCGTTCATGTTGTTCTCTAGAAGTGAATGCAGTACAGCAAGATCTCCCTCGCGGCAAGCCTGGGTCAACAAAAAGAACGAATTTAAACTTCAAAAAAATATGAGACTTTCAGTAACTCAATTCTCTTCTAACTACTGAGGCTCCCCAGGGGTTTCAAGGAACAAGGGTCAATAGCCCAATTTCGATATTTTAAAATTCAGCCTATAACAATAGACATCACAACGAGGCTCCGGGGAATAAACCCCACAAACTCTATAGTTTAGTCCCCGGAGCCTCGTCCTGAGGTTTATTGTTTTGGGCTGAATTTTAATATATTGAAATTGGGCTATTAACTTTTAGTGAACATGGGGACAAAAGGAAAATGAAACTGGGAACATGGAAGCAAAAGCATATTTTATGGAAAAACATGAACACCAAAATCGAAGGAATAACTTTAGAGAACATGGGAACACAAGGTAAATTTTGGTGGGAAGAAGGAACTTTGCGCAAACCGCGAAGGCAATGGCAACGAGGACGTCGTCAAGCAAGTTTTAAAAAGTGGCACAATAGCTTTGCACGACACGCCTTAGTCAGCTATCTCGGTACACTTCTTAGCCATCCTGTGCAAAACTAACAACGTGAAATAACTAAATTCTGCGTATTCTGGCGAACGCAAACCCAGACAGCGATTTTTTTATGTTTCTTGTTTGAACTGAACAATCGATTTATATAGTCAGATTAAGGTTAGTCCTGAAATACATAGACAATGAATAGATTTAGATAGTTAACGTTGCTAGCTTCTTAAGTAAAATATAAATTCGTTTTTATAATCGACGTTGTCCTCAGTGTCGACTTCCTGCTTCCGTAATTAACCCTATTCAGACCGGGCTTTTTTGGACCTTCTCAGATCGGGGGGGGGGGGGGGGCTTTGGGAAAACATGCCTGTCAAAATGCCGTTGCCATGGTGATGTCAAGTTCCTGACACATCATTCAACCCTACCAAATTGTTGCCAGATAAATTTTAGGAAAACTCAGAAAGTTTGGCAGCGTTTGGTTAAATCTCAAAAAGTTATAAAAGTTCAAAGTCAGCGCGGGCCTTAGTCAAGTTCCTGAACTCCCTCTTCCGCGCGCCCTTTATAGGGGTTGAACCTAGGCGCGCAAAGAGAGAGTTCAGAACGAACCAATCAGAAGCGAGGAGGGAGGCGTCACTTGCGCAGGACGCGCGCGCTAGGTTAAAAATGCTCGCTCAAATGACGAATTCCACTACGCCACCAAGCGCGCGAATAAATGCAAGAAAAAATCCAAAATAGTCAGGTACCCAGGAGTCCAAAATGTGACACCCACGGGCATTTTTGTCTGATTTTTGGCAACATAGCTATTTTTACTAAATCGAGTACGCTGATTTCGAAAATCAATGTTGCCAAGCTTAATTCTTGCGTTAAGATGATGTTTTGATGCATTTAATTATGACGTCATTGTCCAAATAAGGAATTTTCTTTCCTTTAGCTATTTTAAGCATAATTCATCCAGAAATTCGTTCAAAACATTATTAGTATACTGTAAAAATAATTTTAAGAATTTTCTGACAGTTTTTATACCGTTTCTATGAATATACAAGCCGTCCAGTGAGAATTCACCACGCCCTCTCAAAAAAATTCACTTTATCACGGGTATAGTGGTAACATTTTGTTATAAAATGAATGTGATTCTTGTATTAATAGAAAGTTGTAATTGAATTGCTCCACAAACATCAGCGATGTTTGACATACACCATATCGACTGCTTTTATCAACAAAGAAAGTGGCAAGGAGAGGCAGAAGCAAGATAATGAAGCTGAGAATTCTCTACATTCCACACAACAAAATTCGGGTTGTTCTTGTCACGGACAAATGAGACATTGCAAAAAAATGCCAAGAAAGATCTCGTGACTCTAAAAATAAAACACGATCTTTCGATTGGACAGACTTAGCTTAAACGACTCGTGGAATGGAGGCTACTATCTTCAGACAGAGAAGAAGAGCGGGAACGGGAAGAAGGGACGGACGACAAACTTTCGTGACCCTGTTCGCAAGAAAAATCCACCTCTATTTGCCAGCCTTTATGAAGTCAAAAGCGCTGCAACTAGCCCCAAAAAGAGAAAGACTTTAAATTTACATGGAAACCAGAGTATTCTATGTTGTCTTGTGACGGTGTATGAAGGCAGGCGCGAGATAAACATGCAAGCCATATTGTAGCATCTGAGGTATAATGCCGGTGCCACTGTTTCTCTCAGAAATGAACCCCACAAGTGTGAAACAAGTCAATTTTAGCAGACGTTCTCAGAGAAAAGGTCAAGTGCCTAGAGTCAGTTTGTTCTTCGATGGCTTTGCCCTCGTGGCAGCATACTAATTATGGTGGCAGCTATTGGCAAACCAAAAAATGCAAATGCTTTCGGTGGCTTTGCGGAATGTTACGTGAACACTGTTTTACGGAAAGGTCCTGGATACCAGAGGATCGATATGTTACTCGATAGGGAGGCACTCCATAAAAGCAACGACAAGAAGTCGACGCTCCGAGAACACGGCGCGGCCTGTGAGCAGAGTCATTGAAGTACGTAAGAGAGGTTCAGTTGCGGCCGATGAAGTGGCGAGTATTTTTGGCACTAGGAGACAACAAAGCGGACTTCGCACGGATTCTCTCAGATGAACTTATCTCGCAGGCACTGACTCTGCAATCGTAGTATATTTGGTTGTTTTTCATACGAAGTGGATTCTGCGCAGATCCTGGCCTAGATGTAGCCTATTTGAGATCCAACCAAGAGGAAGCCGATACGAAGTTTGTTCGTTATGCAGTCAGTCTTTGCGGGCATGTCGACAACATAATAGTTTCCACTCGAGGCACAGACTTGCTGTTACTTCGAATTCTCCTGGCACATCGATCGCACTAAGCTCTCATCAACAGTGTGGATATGAGCAGGAACTTCAGAGAATCCAACGTAAATACCTTTAGAGGATGTCTCAGTAAATCTTCCTGATAACTCGTCAAGTTCCGTTGTTACCATCTCACACCATCATCGGCTGTAACAGCACCTCTTCCATCTGTGGAGAGTTTTCACAGAACACTTTGTTCTTCTCTCCTCGGTCGGCGAAGATGTCCTCGAAGCTGACACCACTACCTCCGCAGAAAACGTTTGTTTGTTGAATGTATAATAGGGCCTCTTTACATGAGAGTTTTCGTCCCGGGATGACTTTCGTCCCGGGATGAATTCATCCCGGGACGATTTCATCTCTGTCCTAAGCACCGGGATAAAATGTCATCCCGGGATAAAACGTGACAAAAAACGCCATGTAAACAGTCTTTCCGATATGAAATGTATTGTAATGTAAGCACGGGCGAGATGAACTCAACTCGGGCGGGACGACTTACGTCCCGGCATCTCGGGATGAACACGCTCATATAAAATGAAACCTTTTTCATCCCGGGTTGAAATTCATCTCGGCTCTCATGTAAAGAGGCCCTAAGAAATCCGATCTGACCACTGGCTATATATGTGCCTCTTCGCTATGAATTTAGAAAATCGCATGTCATGTGCACTGGGCTGTGTAGATGCACCAAGACCGACGCTAATTTCTATATCAACCTGCGCTAAAGCGCTTTAAAGAAACTTGTTTAAAAAGCAATATTTGTTAAGTGTTTTTGAAAAAGTTCAGAAGATATATTAAAAATATTTACAATATTGTTATGATCATTTTGAATTCGTTAATTTTACATGCGTTCAACCAAAGTCTATATCATGAGCCTATAACAGACAAAGTGCATTGTGAAATAAGTTAGATTCAGCAATATACAAGACAAACAATAAAGTTTTCTCTCTAACTATAACAACGATGATATATTACGACATTAACTATGATGTCATTTCCATTTATTTTACCACAAAACTTAAACGAAATGCTGAAACAAGGGAAACTCGATAATTATATGAAAATTGTAATGGCGTCGTTCTTGATGCTAGCTAGCTCGTAGCTTCAGCGTGGCAAGACTACAACATTTTTCTTTCTTATTGCAACTATAGCGATTTGTTAATACAAAAATCGCATTTGTTCTTTGACAAAATAACAAAACTACACCCACGACAAGGTTCCCGTGATAGGGTGAATTTTGTTTAAGAGGGCGTGGTCAATTGTCACTGAAGGGCTTGATTTTCACAGAAACAGCGTAAAATCTCTCAGAAAATTCTTATAATCATTTTTACAGTACACTAGCAATGCTTTAAATGAATTTCTGGATGTATTATCCTTAAAATAGCTAAAGGAAAGAAAATTCCTTATTTGGACCATGACGTCATAATTAAATGCATCAAAACATCATCTTAACGCGAGAATTAAGCTTGGCAACATTGATTTTCAAAATCAGCGTACTCGATTAAGTAAAAATAGCTATGTTGCCAAAAATCAGACAAAAATGCCCGTGGGTGTCACATTTTGGACTCCTGGGCACCTGACTAAAACCAATTCAATAAACAGCTACAAAATACTGGGAATAGTAAACGGATAGCGAGTTGTGTTTCGGCCGATAGTTTTTAGTAGACACTAGCTTTTTAGCTAAGTGTTGCAGACCACGTTAAATAAAGATTGCATTGTATTGTATGTATTGTATTGACTGGAAAGCTTGGCTTTTTTGAAGTTATTCCGATGACCCTGCTTTAGTACACGGTCGCGTAGTTGAACCCGTCATCTGTGCGCGCGCGTTTTCAAAAGTGCTGCCAAATATAGTTTTTCCCCCAATTTTGGGGGAAAAACTAGCGCATGCGTATGCAAGTTATCCCCGATTCTCTCTTTGCGCGCCTGGGTTCAACCCCTATATAAGGCGCGCGGAAGAGAGAGTTCAGGGACTGGATTACGCGGGCCTCAAAAGCCCCCCCCCCCCCCCCCCCGGTCTGAATAGGGTTAAAGTCTCA
>NW_027558812.1:0-8050 GCF_052425735.1 Oculina patagonica | reverse complement strand
TGCATCAGTCAATTGAAACCCCGGCCCCCCCGACCCCCGGGACTTACCGGGGAATTTAACATTTACCAAGTGATAAAACCCGGCTTATTTCCCCGCCTTAGGGGCCTAGACGTCTGTTAAAAGCCCCGCATAGAGGGGGCATCCGAATCGACTTTCAGGAAAAAAAACGGACAAAAATCTTGATTTCGTTGCAGTAACTAACAGGTTTTTAAGAGAGATGCTCAGTGTGGTCTTTCAAGAAAGCTCGTTCTAATTCAATGGAAAAGATTATCTTTTACTGATAAGCACATCAAACAGCCATGGGCACGACAATCGCGCAGTTTCTGCTGTCATGTCAAGGCCAAAATAGAAAACAAAATAGAATAAGGCTATCCTTTGGAAACGATTTATTGTCGACGTCTTTTAAACTCATGTGGGACACAAGAAGAGACAAATAGAAGAATTTCATCTTAAGGTAAACAGCTTTCACCCTACGATATAATTCACGGCTGAAATCTCAGAAACAGAAACTACTTTCTTGGAGACGATAGTGTACAAAGGTGGCAGATTCCAAGTACAATCAGTCTATTTTTATCGTGCAAACACATTAAATGCAAACCCAGGCGTCGCTAAAGGCTTTATCAAGGAAGAAGCGTGGAGACTTTTAAGAACGGATTCCTCAGAACGAACATTTTGAGAAAAGCATTTAGTCCTTTATGTTAAATCCCGGCTGCCGTCCCCGGATCAGGTGATCGCGTGCTGTTAAATCACCGCTCCACGGCCCCGCTCTACTGACATTTTGTTAAAACCACCGACCACCGGAGCCAACGCGCCGTTAAAAGTGCGTTAAATCCCGGCTTTGGACGCGTTAAATCCCCGCTAAGTCCCGGGGGTCGGGGGGCCGGGGTTTCAATTGACTGATGCATTACTAGTTGTACCTATCGGTAAGTGCCAACGAGCGAAATACTCATGTTTGTTCATAAGAACAGATATTGAACAGATTGAATGGTTTTTGATAGAACTATATTTGAAATGACCACTGATATGGTAAATTGTATTTTAGGTATTAAATATGCGAAAAAAAGTGCTATTTTTCTGGTGTTCATAAATGACACAGGCTTGATAGCCTGCGTAGCAGGCGCCGTAGTTTCCAGCGCGCGTATTCTCGCGATCGAAAAAACGTACACAGATGTCTGATGATAACTCTTGACAAATCTTTATATTCTTTTCAACGTTAAAATGTCACAGCATTCAGCATTCTCATAAGTCAAGAAAACTCTATTTGAAGCCAACAGTCCGCTTTTGATTTTCATGTCTCTCTTCGATCGTAAATCAAAGGACTCCAAAGTCAAAATATTATTTCATCGCTTTGAAGGCCTTGATGTTTATTTTTTTTGGCGGTCGAATATTCTGTAGGGTATTCTCTTTCGATTTATAATTCCCTAAAGGTGTATTTATCGGTAATGAATGACCACATTGAAAATTTTAACAGCGAGCCGCGTGGACGCCATTTTGGTCATTTGCTCTCTAGCAAGGAGTGAGAGACTGGGAACCAGTTGGGAAGAAAAATACAACCCAAATATGGGGTTTACTTACACCCAAATATGGTCAAAAAAAGTCCCTCTTGGCTCGGCTGTCTCGTTGGCAATAACTGGGAAAGAGAAGCTAGAAGGATAGAACACGGGAGATCCAATTTAGCGATCGTGATCGCCCCAATCGCCGCAGACGCTAGCGATTGTCTGTGTATTGCTCTCATATAATCGCCCCGATCACAAGAAAACTTTTTAAAGTGGCAGAGGCGATAGAAACGATCGGGGCGATTGTATGAGAACCAGCCTTAACAAATGAATTAAATAGTTAGTTAAACATAGAAGCGAGCAGTCTTACATGTTAACGGTATAAAGAAAAGAGCAAGTCTTTAGTGCACTAAAGATGACCTAACGGTACAGAAGAAGGCGAAACGATCAGTGAAGTACAGATTTTTAATACTGCTGGTTTAACTTGAAAGAGCTATTTTCGCTAATGGTACGAAAATTCGGAAAATCTAACAAATGACTCTAAAACCTTTCGTGTCATTCGTGGGTACATGGCGGATTGTATGGACCTGTAACGGTACCAAAACTAGGCGTCATCTTCAAACAGTTAAAAGAGGGCAGGATTGACTGTGCCAGTTATTGCTTTGCTTTCACATCTTTCACGGTCAGCTGCATTGTTATGTAAAATCAAACGTTTACCGTGAAAAGGCTACTGGTTGAAAACAAATATTACATTCTAACTTTCCCGCTGATCAAAAATATGTCCCTGTGCTTTCTTTGCATGTGTGTAAGAGTGAAAGCTCGATTTTTTCTCTTCATAAAGAGAGAGCGACGGCAAAGCAAGCGAGGAAAGAAGAAGTTTCCTTTTCAATGTTATATATTTATTTTTGCTATGCATATAGATAATCCGGCTATTTACATTTGTAAAGGTATATGTAATTTCATATTTCAACGCGATATGAATATACTTATTTCTTGCGCCCTCCATAATAACTTGGCTTAAATATACAGTGGTGGGTAATTGAAAATAAATAAGATCATGTCAGTTTTAAAACAGTTTTCAGACTTAAAGTACTTTCTACTTAAAAAATTAAGCTTGCGATTATTGGAAATCATTTCACAACTCAGGGGAGGTGTGAAAAAGCTGTTGAAAGCAAACTGTGTACGGCATTATTCAACGCCCTGCCTGCCGGTGCCTGCAGAGTGAACTGATCTAGTACTGCTGCACATCAATACATGTGCTGGTACATAATTTGATTAGAACTAAGCTAATCAACCAGTTACAAAATTTAAATTTATCGGCGGGCGAATAATTTCAAGCTTTCTTAAGGCATTTTCAGTGTTTTTGTTTTACAAGATCACAGTAAAGTCATCAATATTTCTATTTTTAACAACTCCGGCTTTAAAAAACGTTTCGAATGCAGCTAAACAGTTGAAAAAATAATTCCTTGCAGTTTCTGCGAAATTCAGCACTGAAAAACGAGTAGACAAAAGCATTAGCCGTACTGTTAACAAGCATTAGATAGTAAGCTACTATAGCATAAGTTTTGGGTACTGATACAGACACTGCTATTAACAACAGGTATGTAGCGAACGGTACTGAACATAAAACAAAGATGGCGGTCAATAGCAGGACAATAAGCACAACTCCTCTCTTTCTCTGGTCATTTGTGGGGCGAAACTTTCGAAAAAGTTTTGATCCTTGACTACGCGATAATATTCGAATAACAGCAACATTAGCGGCCACGATAAAAATAAGTGGAACAAGAAAAGTAGCTGACAGGGTCATTAAAAGCATCACTGTTATATCGGTACCCGGTATGTAGTCGTACGAACAAAACGGAATTAATCCTCGACCGCAAAATTGCGCTTCTAACCTCTTTAAGAAATAAAAATCTGGCAGAGTGAACACAAGAGAATAATACCACGAAAATACAACCATAATAACTGTTCGACGAGTGTTGAGAACAAAATCAAACGGTTTTACAACTGCTAAGTAACGTTCAGCTGTAACACAACAGATCAGGCAGGATGAGGCACAAAGCGTTGTCCATGATAAACCACCAACGATTTTACAAACCGGTGTAATGGAAGCCTTTGAATCGATCCCAACGACTTCGTTAATGTTGTATATAATACAAACAGACATGTCGGCCACACATAGGTTTTGGATGAGAAGTTTCATTGCTGCACACTGATCCCCGCTCCGCTTCATTCGCTGTAAAACGATTATAACGAGCATGTTCCCCAAGACCGATATGACCAATAACAGCTTGCTAAGTACCACTTCAGCCATCGTATGCCATGATTCCGGCGGGATTATACATTGGCAAAACTGTTCATAAGCTTGTCTTTCTTTCTCTGATTCCGGAAAAGTTGAGCCGAGACAGTTAAAAGGAGCTTGATTTGACGAATTCATCTTGATGCAGTCAGTGCAGAAACAAGTTTGTTTTGAAGGTGTTAAGAAAGTAGAATGAGGTTGTTTGTTTTCGCTAGCTGGATATCAGTCGATATCTCAATTGCTGCTTGACAACCATTTACTTCTGTTCCGCTTTTTGAGTTCAATTAAAGGCGGGCTGTCACAAACGAAAGAATATTAAATAGCCAGTTTCAGAAACGTGCTCCACACAACGGAAAAATCCTTTGGTCTTTGCCGTTGTCTTGTGTTTTCTTTTAATTTGACTATCAATAACTCTTTTGTTGAAGCGATGAGTTTCTGAGGCATACAATAATCCTAATGTATTCTTCATGCAAGCTTACTTACGTCATGAATAAGAAATTAGACGGTAAAGATGAACTACTTGATAGAAAGCTCGCGTTATGTTACTTACTAAGTAAACAGATACTTCAAATTAAAAGCGTTTAGTTTCTACTCAAACACCGATGAACTCAAAACCATAAACAATATGCTCGACAATGGTGCCATAACTTAAGTCGGTAAGTGTAGTTAAGGTTTAATTTGTCTCAAGGGTATTTGTTTTTTAATCTCCCAACCGCATCTAATTGAAATGTTTTGACATCTTTTTAAAATTCTGATCTCGTTCTGTTCAAATGACGTGAGTAAACTCAGCTGGAAACACAATAAAACAACAACAGAAACATCCAAATAAAAAATAAAATAAATTGTTTTATTTTTTCATACATGCCTACTTTTTACACAACTACTGTAGAATTCATGTCGCCTTTAAAGTATTTGTTGTCTTAAAAGAAAACGACTGAAAAGCGAGAAAAATGGCGCCTACCTTTCACACATCAGATACTTTTTCATTACGATTCTATACTGATGGAATTGTTAGCGTAAAATCTAATTAACGCTTCTAAAATGTTTTACTTTCTTAAAAGCGAGAGAACGTGCTTGTCACCAAGCCTCCAATTCAGGAGAAGTTCGTTTTTCTCCGTTTTCGTCAGCGTCTACTATAAAGTCGTCCAGTCCTTCCATGGCCGCGCGCAACTCAGCCTCAAGATCAAGGCTCATGTCCACTCCTTCGGTGAAATCAGGAGTGCTGACAATATCTGGTGAGCCAGGGGGGTGGGGAGGATCCACAGCTTCTTCTATCGGTTCTTTGTCAAGTGATTCGTCCACTGTCGAGTTAACTTCATTGTCAAGTTTTGGATTCTCGTCTTGTTGTTTTTCAGATTCATCCTCGTTGTGTTCGGTTTGATTTTGAGTTATTTCATCACTCCCAGTATCTGTTGTTGGTAGATTTTGTTTGTCACTCAAGGGAACAGACTCTCCATCAACAGACAAGGAAACTTACTTTGTTCTTGTGAGTTCTGATCCTCCTCGACCTCTTTACTTTGTTCAGGTTTTGTAGTTTCTGTCTCCTTCATCACCTTACGGTCCGTTTTTTCTCCTTTTTCTTCACTGCTTCCATGATAAGCATTTTGTGGTTGCTGGCTCAAATCAACGTCTTCGTCAGCTTCCTCGACTTCTGAAAGGTTAGCCACAGCATTCCCACCTTCCTCGACTTCTGAGAGGTTAGCCACAGCATTCCCACCTTCCACTTGGCTTGTCCCATCAGCCACACTACATGATGCTATACTGCTTTTCTCTTCCACCTCACTAACAGGATCAAGCCTGGGGGCACTAGGAACTACCGGAGCTACCAGCAAGGCCTCCGGGGACGGGGGAGGGGGATGAAGCCACAGGTATCGGCAGACGGTGATGATACTTGTGCGACCATTGAATACGTTTCCATATCATCTCGTGTCAAACTAGGAGCTAACGACGAATCAGACAGAATTTGCTGCACTGGTAAATCTCTTGAATCCCTGGGGGAGCTAATACGGGGCGGGGTACTCTTGGGTCTACGCAGGACACGCCTTGCTAGTGACTGAACGGTTAAGGACTTAGGCACACTTTCCGCCGGGGGCTGCCTGAGGGGCTTAGGGGCTCTCCGAGAAGGTGTTTCTAAGAACTGAATTGGAGTCCTTGACCTGGGTGGTCTCCAGGCAGGTGCAATGTAACCTGGTAAATCTGTTGATATCTCAGGCTCTTTGACAACATTCAGTTTGCCCGTCATTTTTTGACCTGCTATACGCATTTCTTTTCTGCCATAAAGATCCCCGTGGAATTCGGCTAGAATGTCATGAGGGATGTATGTTTTACTCCCGGGGCTTGGGCTCCGTCCTGTACGCGGTGGTACATCATTTTCGATGATATTAATTATCATTCTGTCTTGTGGCCATTCTTCAATGTCTTTCCTATTAGATAATGGCGTCAGATTCGGATCACGTGACAGAACCTCTTCAGTTAAAAACACTGGTTCCACAGCTACCTCGTCCCCCTCCCCCTCAGGGCTACCTAGAGCCTCGCGGCTCATCACGGTTTCGTCTTGATCGTCAACACTGCTCAATGTCTCCCATCTTCTAATGTGACGTGACGTAACGGACGTGCTATGCTCTCTGGCATGTGGTGTCCGTGAATACTGACCATATCTGTCAGGACTGATGGGTGTTGGTGCAGGCGCATGTACTGGAGTTGGAGAATATCTGCAATGAGAACATTAAGTTAGTTCCTCTCAGCATTTTACTTTCTATATTTCGCTTTCCAAAATTCAGCAAATCGTTTTTCAAATTATTTTGCGATTAAACTTGTCTTCCGTTTGTGAGTCCTATAACTGATTCATAAAATTCCTGAAATGCTATTTGACCAAAAGACCTTCTTCGCTTGGGCGTTTTGTTGCCCCATTACAGACCATGTGATGATACTCTTGAGAATTCCTGCTTTCAAATTTTCAAATAGTCGCGTGTATATGAATGAATAAATTTTATGTGGATAAAAGGAAAATTCTCTAGAGAACATCACGTGCTCTTTAATGGGAAAACAAACCGCCCAGGCGAAAAAGGTCTATGAAAAGGAAATCTGCTATCTTTCAGCCAATCAGCATATATTAAAACCAACAGCAATCGTGTTTGGTTAACTAATTCTTCCTGCGCTACCCACCTACCCGTCATACAATTTGTGCTGTGAGTTCTAATCGAATGGTAACCGGTAGCCTGCGTTGCAGGCGCTGTAGTTTCGAGCGCGCGTATGAAACGCGAAAGGCGCGAAGGGGCCACGTGGCCTTCCTCGCGATCGCGCTCTCTTTTAAACGCGCTAAAAAAACTACTGCTAAAAAACTACACAGGCGCCTCGCTACGCAGGCTAGGTAACCTGTCGTTTCGCCTACGAGTGGATTCACTAACGACCAGTTCGCTTGGTCGATTCGCCTACAACTGAAGTCGGTTCGCTAACGAAATATACGTTGTTACGCTACCGTATGTTATAAAGATTCTTATTTTGAAATGCAGTGATAAAAGTTGACCAAAAGTACGACCTCGAATATTTCTCGTTCTTGAAGCGTGACTACAGGCGCCTATGACCCCGTTTTGATTTGACTGTTTCTTTACAAAAGTGATCATGTCCGGACCCATTTCCTGACGGGTCCGTACCCAAAGTTTTATGTCGTGTAAACGCGCCTTACGCCAAAAAGGTGGGTGCGAACTCGGAGAAATCTTCATCCTCCAAATTAACAAATATAACTCTTAAAAGATTTCAAAATTATTTCAGTGTCTCTCTTTTACTAAAAGAGACATATGCGTACTTACTTTATACGTTAGCGAAACGACCTGCAGCTTGTTGGCGAAACGACTTTAGATGTAGGCGAATCGATCAAAGACGTTAGCAAGCTGCTCGTTTGCGAATCGACCGCAATTCGATTGAATAATACTCGCAGTGCCCCTGCAGGGACTCTGAGGATGGGTAGTTATTGAAGTGTAATCATACAGCAAGTTGTTCCATTGCACAGAAAGTCTTTCAAAATATGCACAGTTACGTTAGTCAGCTTAAAACACGAAGCGTATCTATAACAATTTACGTAAGCCAGGTTAAAAACAGCTTAAAAAAAGACTCAGCTACTGCAAAATGGCTATTTAATAGTTGTTCTGTCCAATGAACGTCTCTCGCTTCATTGTAATGCGGGCATAATTTATAACGTATGTATACTTAAGGTGCGTTTACACGACAGAAAAATTGGGTACGGACCAGTCAAAAA
>NW_027558811.1:0-14953 GCF_052425735.1 Oculina patagonica | reverse complement strand
GTTGTTGTTTTAAAATCTAATAAGAATTTTAATGAGGTTAAATATATTATTTAATGAAGGTAAATATATTATTTAACTAAGTTAAGGTATCAGTGTACCCCAAAATTGACCATTTTAAAGAAAAATATATTTTGGTATTTTCGGGTAGATCTCATTAAGACCTTTCATTTAAAAAAAGAGCATGAAAAAAGATTGACTCTACCCAAAGTTATTCAGCGAAAAACTTTTCTTGCCATTAATTATTTGATATTGATAGCTGTCAACAGGTTGTCTAAAGAAGCGCAGCGATCTACCGTTGCGTGATTATCACAATTCTTTCGAGGAGATGCTTTGGGTGTTTTGCGCTGGCAAAATGCATAGTTTTTCAGACGTGAAAGAAGAACAATTTTTCCATTCTTTTCTCATGTTCAAAGAATGCTGCAACAACGGGAAAAGACTAAAGATTTTTCGCTTGAAGCGTAACGCCACGACCCGGCATCACGACCAGTTGCTCGGCTTACTTTGGGACTTTTACGATGCTTGCGACTCCACGTTTTTATTGTTTTAGATTTAACTTTTCTAAAACTGTTGCACTGAGACGAAAATTGTTATAAAGCGAGCGGTAGAAATAAAATTGTGCAACAGACTGTTTCCGACCAGAAGCAACATTTGACACCGCTTTGAACAAGTTCTATTGTTAAAGTAAAATGAACCTTCATTCTATCGCTCAACGCGTGGTCATTTTCACACGTCTTATGTAATTAATCTCATAAAAGCGGAAGTACACCCCAAAATACATTTTCTTTCGTATCTCGTAAACAAATTTTCGAAGAGAGGGGCGCGCATTTTAAGTTCGTTTTCAATGGGGTTTCAACAATTTTCGCTGAAATTTGGCAAGAATGTTGCCCGACAATTGAGCAACAAAACTATGTCGGCGAATTTTAACTTTTTTCCTCTTTCAAAAGTTATGGCTGTTTTAATGCAGAGAATAGTTGTTCCTTGCACTCTTAAAGTTTAACTGCGTGTCAAAAACAAACCAGACAAGTAATCAATATTCCCCGACACAGTTTCTTAGAGAAATGTGTGAAGAACACATAGCGATGCTAATCGCTTTTTCCCACTCAAATTTTTCCGGAAACGAACCCGATTTATGAGCCTCTGTACTTTTGGAAATAACACGCTCTTTTTGGATAACATTAATATTTTTACTTAGAGTAACTATATCTCCGTAATCTACATTTCCTAAGCTTTCAGAAAATATATACTTTGCTGGGGTTTGCGTTAATTACCAGACGGTAAGGCAGCTCCAACGCATGATGGTCATTTGGGGTACACTGATACCTTAATGACTAGGAGCTAGTTGTGGCTGTTCTGTAGTTGCCTGGCGTTAGCTTGGCATTAGCGTGGCTTGGCGTTTATTAACGTTCATTGGCGGGCTGACAATTTCCTATGCATGGCGTTTACTTCTGGTCAAAGCGCTGCGGGCAACTTCCGGCGCTCTCGTGGTCAGCGGTTACCTGCCGTGTTCTTATGCGTTCGCCGTTGCACGTGCTAGTAGTTTTCACTAAGTCGGGTAGCTTCACTGAGTTTAGTGCTCGAGACGTCCTGGCTTACTGCGAATATTTTTTTTCCACTGAATTTCATTCACTATGACGGGGGCTGGGTGTGGCAGGCGGCGCTCGTGGCTGGGTTGTGGCTAGGGCAGGCTTTCGGGTGTTCTTGCTACATGGGTTTGGGGTCGGCAGCTCCAGCCCCCAGGTTCCTTGGCACCCAACCTCCATGTGGGACGCAGGCTTTAAATTGGGGTTATTGGAAGGAATTATTAGACATTTATCTGTGGCTCAAACTTATAAAAAGTTTATAAATGCACAGTCAATCCTCTTTAATACAACACCAATGGCAGAGCCGAGTGTCCATATTGTAAAGATGGCCTTAGAGGTACACAATGTAAAGAGTGTGTATTCTGGTTTCTCTGGGACCAAGAGAACTGGCCAAAATATAGAGGTGTCCATATTATGGAGGTGTCGATAAGGAGTGGTTTGACTGTAGATATTTAATATGCTATTTAAATTTTAAATTTAGGTTTAACTCCAAAGGAGCAGACCCTCCTAATGGGGATTAGGAAAAGAAAATCAGAGTTGCTGATTGAAATTCAGGTACAAAACTGTTGCATAACTTTTTTTGATTCCAAGCTTATAAATAATTAAATTAAAATGAAAATTTGGTTATTACTACTTTTCTAGTACATTTTTTGTAATATACCCTTAATATACCTTCTTTCTGAAACCTGAGCCCACAAAACTCACAACAGTAGTGTTGAATGTCACAATATTAAAATATTAATTTAAGTTCTCTTTTTATAACAAAAATGTTTATTTAATGTCAAGCACAACGGTGGTTTTTGACTGCTTTTAACAACAGTGAAAACATGGTTTGTGATCATATATCAGCCATAACATGAATTGCACAATTTAGAAAATTTTTACCAGTGATATCAACAGAGGATCAGTACAGTTTCAAAGAATTATTTTCAGAAAGCTTATAGCTGCTTTAGAGATCTCCTTTCCCCCAAAAAATTATTCTTTAACTGTCAATGAACTTGTTTAAGAGATTTCCATCAAAGCACCAGTCCACAAGTTGGTTTAATTGATATTTTGCAATGTTTATGTTGCTTGGTTGGTTTTCTTCTTTGCATTCTTTAATATATTTTACATTATATTTATTAAGTTAGAGTCAATCAGGACAAATCTGGTAATTTTGTTCTATTAATTAATTATTTTTGATAGAAACTACATTGACCCTTTTTTACGTTTTGAAATTTAAACCATCTCTTGTTAATTTTTTCTTTTTTGCTATCAATTATTATAGCGCCTCAAGGCCGAGATAGCAGACGTAACAGCAGAAATGGACGCTGTTGAACAACGTGACAATGGGTAATTGAAAATTTATAAAGTTTTCAAGGTTTTTGTGTAAAAATAGCGTGTAACTTACGTACAATCATGAGAACATTTACAAATCATATAGCAAATCTCCCAGGCCATAAGTGACCACCTAAAATATCAAGCCATCATTTTCTCTTACTAGAAGCAGTTCCACAGGAGAGGTGCTAAAAGTATCTTGTCCAAGAACACACCCTGTCCAGCACTTGAACTCAAGCCACTTTATTCAAAGTCCAGTGCTCTTACCATTAGCCTACCATTCCGACCAGTGACCCACAGGTGTATAATTGGGTCCAGACAAGTAGTACTATAAGGACAACCTCAGTGGCACATGCAGACCTACAAATAAGTGAGGCCCCCTATCATCCGGGCCCAGTAATAATGGGGGGGGGGGAGGGGAGGGGGCACTCTCAAAAATAGATTTCTTGGCCCTATGGGCTTCTATTTAGCCTAAAAATAAGGTGGTGGCCCGCCATATCCCCTAGATCTGCCACTAAAACTGACAGAAAACTTGGAGAACCTACAGTTGTATTAAGGACTAATTAATAGAAACCAGAGATAAATGCCAGTACTGATAGGCTGCCAAGTTTCTCCAAACTGCTGTGGATTAAACAAGTTGGAATCTTTATTTATCAAGAGCTGATAATCTTTTATTAATTGTTCTTTAAACAGTTCTAAAGATGATCCCAGGGCTAAGCAATTATCTACTGGAAAAAAGAAGTTTAACATGGATCCTGACAAGGTGTGGACAGTTTCGTTTTTCGTTGTGTTAATTATGTACCTGTGCTTAGCATTGGCTGTATTTTCTTCACTTTTTGATTGGTCGATTGCCGGTGTCTTTCATGAGTGGTTTTGGTTCAAATAAAAACCAACATCATCTTGAATGTCTCTTAAATGGCAAAAATTGTCAAATGATCACCTCAATAGAGACATCAGTTTGTAACTACACGAGGCTCACAAGTTTCACATAAAATGTGTACTTGAGGAACAATTAGTTCTCCTGACCATGTCTAGTACGTATTGAGCACAGTTCTAATAAGCCTTTTATATAAGACATAAAAGTATTTCATAATACCTGTAGTTTGTATCACAGTGTAAATGGTTTGTTTTAACAATGCTTTTGCAAACGTGTAAACTTTAAAACTTTACAGTTTACTATTTGCAAAAGCATTCTAAACAGATGAAAATTTACATATAGTGAGACAATATTTTCTTGTGTGAGGTCAAAATTACCAGAGAAATCAGATTGAGACTACTTTGAGGTATTTTAATTTCTTCCACAAATTAAAAATTCATTAAAAGCTGCTACAGCTGGTGGCAGGATTGTTTATTATCTTGGTAATATTGTGTCAAAAATGTGCTGATAAGTGATTTTGCATGAGAAAATTTCAATATTAATATCAATATAGAGTTTGGGTGAAAAGGAAGAACAACTTTATCTTAGGTAATGTTTCTATTACACCAAAATTGATTTCTAGAGGTAGTTGTTTTTTTGTTTTTACCCATTCTGCTATTTGTGATTATTAAGTAATATGACATTTTAATTTTTTGTTCGAACTAGAATGACACAGTCTTCCAAAACTAATCACTCTTTCAGGGGTTTTGTAACATTTTTTTAGAATTGAATTTGATTTTGAGATCATGAGTTTAAGTGCGATTTTGGCTAGTTGTGATAATAATAAATTATATTCTACATTATTGAATGGTTTCACATAGCAACAAAGCTGTTTTTGTTAATATTACTGCACAATTATTGTGTTTTGCTGCAGCCGCAATGGCTGCAAGCAAAACACATTGAAAGCTGAAGTTTGTGCCGTAAGGGACGTAAGGTGTAAGGTGTAAGTGCCGTAACAGAGGAGAAATCTGAACTACCGATGTCAATCAAATCCATGAACAAACAAAATCGAAACCAATGAACCGTAGCGCTGATCGCATTCGAAGTTACGGGCCAAAGTATTCGAACGCAAACCACGTTGGACACGTTGGAAAACAGAAAACCGATTTAAAAGTATATCGCATTGGGAAAGAAAACAAACTGTGGCGCGACCACTCCAGTTTTATGAGAAAATTATTCTGCAGTTTTCATCATTTACGAAAAGAGCGAAGACTTGGAACCTCGCCGAAGGTCATAAATATTTTCTCCAAAGGACCGGTTAGTGCACAGTTTGTAAACTTTCGCTTTGAAAATAAACTTACCCTCACCTTGTCTACACTGTCTACAGCATACTAGTACTGTATTAACTCTGAACTTCATATTTTAAAATAAAATGTATGAACGTGTAACTTGTCACGCAAAGACAGCTGGAAAGGAATATACCATGCTGGTAGGCTGCACCGCTAATTGTAGCTGTATTCGAGCTATATAAAAGACAGCTAGAAACGAATTAATACTAGTAACATCACAATGGGAAAGAAACTTATTCAGTGGTGCACACCGTCGAAAACAAAGAAATATTAAAGGAAGTTCTCATTCACCAGATTCACTGCATCAGATGCAACATTCATCAGTTCGTGTTTAAATGGCGACCAGTTTGTTTACTAGTTATTAAAAAATAATACGGTCTTCATTTAATAAACAGTTCATCCTTAAATTTCAGCTTTTCTACGACTGACAGGTAGGTACTATAGTATAAGCCCCGCTAAAATAGCTGGAAAGGGAAAGTTTTTTGAAAAATGAATTTTTGACTGCCAGATGCGCTGGCGCCACATGTTTATTTTGTGAAGATTAATTAAATGCCGTGAAAAATAGAATTTGATGTCCAGCGAGCCACTGCATCTTCGGCTACGCAGTCCTCAGTGAATCCTCCAACTTCACAAATTTCTAAAACTTTAAGAAAACGAACTTTCGCAGAATCAAAAATTGGTCCTTATCGATCTTCCGATCTTGTTGTGAAGACACTGAAATTCGACGAGTGTTCATGCGTGAAGGGATGACTGACGAATGATAATAATTATTTGTAAACTTTCGCTTTCAAAATGAACTTTGCGTTACGTTCAACGCCGTCTTTCTGTTGTTGTACGCCGGTGCGCGTGCGATTATTTATAATTTCTGAATTTTGCATATTTAACTCAGGGTGACACAACAAGTTTGTTAAGAGTTAGTTGTTCCAGTGTTTAATTTGGGTGAAAGTGGTTAAAGAACCACTGTCTTGTCACTAATAAATATATCACATTGAGTTCTTATAAGGTCAATAGATTCTGTCTTTTTCGTTGTTGTTAAAACGCTACCATTGTGACAATGATTCCAAATACAACTAACGGTAACCAGTGAGATAACGCCACTAAAAGAATCACATTGAGTTCATTGAGATTTTTTTATAATGTTAAGAGTTACTGTTTTTTATCAAAGAGACAATCATGTCAGACATTACGTTAACTTACTAGTAATTAAATTATGTTTGCTGTCTTTGATTTCAACATAACATTGATCAGTAAAATTATCAGGATTGAATTAACACAAAGTGACTACAATATAGTGCAATTATTAACCTGCACACAAGTGACAGACAATAAAAGACGTTGGATTTCAATCTCGACTCACTTGTCTTTCATCAACATGTTCCCTAAGACTTTGCTCTAGCAGCAAAACACATGGACCCATTGGGGCCCTATTTTTTTTGATTGCAATTGAAGCATGTGTCTTGATACACCACCAAATTGTGAGAATGGTATCTTATACTGAAGTCAAATTAAACTGAAACAAGAATTTTGAGAGTTGATGAGAAATACCTAACAAAAGTTCACAATCAAAGAATTTAATTCTTTTTCTATGTTTGATTACCAGCTCTTGCATGCTTTCTTGGACTCTTGTGTACTTTCATCAACTAAATACCTCATTGACTGTTTCTTGCTGTTGGTTTGTTTGCCCAAGCATTGATGTTATTACTTTCAAAGTAATTGAAGAATTCTCATCCCTGTTATCTTGTTGACTTTCAGTCTTGATTAATTTGACATAAAAAAAAAACAAAAATCGAATTTGTGAGCCAAATACTTAATAAAGTGCAATGATTTTTAATGTCTTTTTGTCATCATGTTAACAGGGAATGGATTACCTGATAGCTAACAACTTGCTGAATAACACTCCAGAGGACATCGCAGACTTTCTCTTCAAAGAAGAAGGGCTAAATAAAACAATGATTGGAAATTATCTTGGAGAACAGTGAGTTGTGCATTGGACATCTTTGGGCCATTTTGGGGTAAAATGCTGATAATTGTTATTGTAAGGGAATTAAAACTTTTGGTGATATTATTCCACAGTAAAGAATTCAATCTGGAAGTGTTCCGAATCTTTGTCGAGCATCATGATTTCAAGGGAAGATTATTAGTAGATGGCCTCAGGTAAGTTCAGTTAACTATGTACTAAAAGTAAATAATTATATATGTTTGTAAGCTAGTAGCTTAATTTAAGGTCATTGCCCTGTATTGTATTGTGCATCGTTACTGTGCAAAATTTTACGATAGTTAGCACGCGCACATACATGTAAACAAAATAGTAGCTTTTTTCTATGTGGGTAGGTGGGTAGCTTATGTGAGGGGAGGCGCCCAGATCGAGCGGTCTGGGTACGAGACCTGGCCTGGCACTGTGTTGTGTTCTTAGGCAAGACACTTTACTCTCATAGTGCCTCTCTCCACCCAGGTGTATAAAATAGGTACCGTCAAATTTACTGCTGGGGGTAACTCTGCAATGGACTAGCATCCCATCTGGGGGGGGGGGGCAGGGTAGAAATACTCCTAGCCGCTTAATGCTACAGAAACCGGGATAAGCTCCGAGCTGATTAGCCACTTGGCTTAATAGCAGGCTTAATCTTAGGCCACGAAAGAAAGAAATCCTCGCTTTCTTGTAAATGAGTATGCCGACCTATCAAATTTTTCTCATAATTTGAAAAAAAAATCATCACTGGAAAAGTGTACTTTGCCGGTATTTCTGCTCCTAAACGAATATTGTGACTGCACTTTTTTATTTTAAAGTTTAAGTCCCCTTAAAGTAATCAACCAGTTGGCAAAGTTTGGTTGAAAATCTACATTCAGTTCTATTTTGGGCAACTTAGTGGTATTGCGTACTCTCCCTAAATGAGATACCTACTAGTCCATGACTGATTTGCTGACATTTAAATGTTTATTTGAGAGAAGCAATGTGCTAGAAAAGTGTCTTACACAGTCGTACAGTGGGGACTGATCAAAGGGGCGGGGATGCTTGTCAGAAATTTTGAAAAAAAAAAAAAAAACCCTAAAAGATACCAATCTAGGTGTGGCTCAAGCTTATTTGGACCCCTAAAAGATACCAAAATTCTGAAAATAGGATTAATTAATATTTGTATATTTTTTCGTGTGCAACCCTAAACAAGACGCTGATGGATTAAAATATTGACATTGGCCCAGAACACCCTAAGCCATACCCAAAATCCGAAATTTATTCCCCAAAGCAAGACGACAACCAATATCACGCCCCCCATCCACATACCGGTAATTATGCTACGTGTTATCAACAATCCAGCCCTCTTTACTCTTTATGCTTGATACAAGTAAATGATTCCAAACTTCTTTTAAATGTTTTGTAACAAGCTCTGGGAGTGAGGTAATGATAACCCCAGGTAGTTCACCCAAGTTGTAAATTCTACAGAAAAGTTAAAACTTGCAGGAAAAGTGCAAAGCTGACCTTGAAGTTCTAAGTTATTAGTTTTGTAAAATAATAATTGCAGAGACTGTTTAACAGGGACGGCAGAGCAATATTTCAAGTGGGGGGGCTGACTAGAGACTTGAAGTGGGGGGGGCTTAAAAGACTTTTCTCTTAGTAAGTCTTTATTTTTTTCGGAAATTCTGGGGGGACTAAAGCCCCCCCCAGCCCCCCGGCGCCGCCGTGCCTGTTTAACCATGCTTTTTCACATTCTTGTAGAGAATTCTTGTGGAGTTTTCGTCTTCCTGGTGAGGCTCAAAAGATTGACAGAATGATGGAAGCATTTGCCAAGAGATATTGTGAACAGAACCCTGGAGTGTTTACATCAACTGGTGAGTTAAGCCGTAACTCACTTGGTGATTTTATTTGCCAATCGCGGCGATTGGGGAAAGTCGCCAAGTGTGCCTGGTGCAGCAATTGCAATTTTTGCGGATCACCACATCTGGCAAATAAAATCGCCAATATCTGACACGGTGATCAGCGAAAATTGCAATCGCTGCACCGGGCACACTTGGCGATTTTTGACGATCGCTGCAATCGCTGGCAATCAAATTCACTGCAATCAGCAAATAAAATTGCCCAGGTGTGGCTGGTTTTTGCTGCAAGGGGAGATACAAGAAAGGTCTTTTATCTCCTCAAAAAATTGGTTTTGTCAAGTTGGTACTTGAAAAATGCCCTTTTCCATTTCTTGGCATGTAGACATATAAAGGTAGTAGCCCTGCCCTTTGTCTTCCAAGACAGACAGTTTTTCCTTCTGGAAAGATAAGTACAGTCAAACCTCTCCACACAGACCCCAGGGGGGGTACTCCGGCTTGTAAATGATGGGGATGATCGAATGGAGGCAAAACTCAGGACCCAAGAAAATCCCTAAGTCTTCCGACATTAACCCAAAAAATCCCTGGACCAAAAATAACCCCCCAAAAAATCCTTTGTCAAATTACCCCTAAATTTCCAGGAGGGGCAATAATATAACACAAAGAAAATCATTAAAAGTTGAACGCTCATGCTTGTTTATTCATCATACCATAAATACGCCAAGGCAGCACCAAGGCATTTTAGTTTGTTTTTAATACCAAAAAAAATCCACTATTCAATTCAAGTCACCCAAAAAAATACTTGCCTAATTTTCCAACCCAAAAAAATCCCGGAATAAAAAATTTCAAACCCCAAAAATCCTTCGATCATCCCCGTCATTTCCAAGCCGGAGTACCCCCCCCCCCCCCCCGGGACACAGACACCTTTATAAAATGCACAGTACACTTGGCCCCTACCTCCATGACAAAGTCACCTAGTAAGTTATTATACAGATACCTATCTCTGCCTCTTTGGTGGCCATATTAGATAGGTTTGACTGTGAATTTAACATACTTGATTCATTAATTAAGTTTTGTTTGGTTCTCACTCCACAGATACCTGCTATGTTTTAAGTTTCTCACTCATCTTGTTAAACACTAGTCTTCACAACCCAAGTGTCAAAGACAAAGTAAGTACTAGTTAAAACAGTTTTTTTTTTTTGAAAGTCAAGATTTTTTTTTTCCATTATTATATTGACAGATTGGAAGTGTCTTATAATCTTGTCCTTATTGATGTATTATTGTTTCTTTTTTCCCTTCTCTTTTTGTAGCCTACATTAGAGAGATTTATTCAAATGAACAGAGGGATAAACTGTGGAGAAGATCTACCAACTGACATTCTTGTGGTTGGTTTCTTTAATAAATAATATTATTTGTACCATAAAGTTCCGTGTATAAGCCGCACCCGTAGATAAGCCGCACCCCCGATTTGGAAGCTCAAATTTTGGAAAAAATGTACAGACCATAAAGTTTGAAGTTCTTGAAAGTGAAGTTCTATTGGTAAACAAACAAGGGCAAACAAGCACGGTTTCGAAACACTGACACTTACGAAAGCGAGATTTCACTTGTCATACCTCCCTTTTAGTTTGAGTTCACAATATCTTAAACTTGGATGCTCTCTTGATATCATTTTTTCGAGATTATCACTTCTAAACACTCTTGAAACACTTGTAATGACCACTCTGTACGCCAATGATGAATGCTTAGTAGCCATGCTTTGAATTGTAGAGAGGAGTCTGGGCATTAAAACACTTTCTGGCATTTTCTACGGAAGAAACCACGTTTTTATTTCAAGATTCTTGGAAACTGCTACCCGCAACAAGATAAAAACTTCATGCAGAAAAGGAGTTTGTTAATCCAGCAGATGCATTTGTTGTAAAGGTCAATAAAAAAGTGAAGTGGTCGGCCATTTGCCTTGTGAGTACATATACTTGCGTTTATCTTGGTGCTTTCTTGCACGCGGCGGAAAGACATGATTCGAAGTGACTGGCAGGCTTCACTGCAAACAGCTTTGCAGAGGAACTAAAAGGCAGTGAACAACAAAGTTTTCAGGTTGTTATATGTTTATTCAATGACGTCTTGAGTAGTTTTTTATGAATATTAATTAGGCCTTTGAGAACTCCAAACAGAGATGTTTCCGTAGATAAGCCACACCCCTGATTTTTGACTTGAATTTAGAGGAAAATGTTGCGGCTTATACACGGAACTTTACGGTACTTGATATAATATTAATAATGAACTTCTAATCAACACCCTAATCTTTTGTCAGTGATTCTCATCAGTTTGTAGTTTATTTTGGACAGTCATCAAAATTCTGTCTACGCTTCATTCTGTAGTACTGTTGTACTGTTGAGCTTCAAACCCAATGGGAAGTCAAACAGTAGGGCAAGGCATCTACAGTGAAAGAAGTTAACCACTCTTAAAAAAAGTGACAAGGCATAAGAGGATTTGTTTCCCTTGAACATAGGAGTGTAGGTGTTAATTTGAAGAGTTTGAAAAATTGTTATAATTTATTATTGAGTGGGAGGGGAGAAGTAGCTGTTGCCTTTAGAATTGTGCAGTACACACTGCCATGTGGCTACAAGCGGAATCACAAGTGTCTGGTTTTGGGGCTAATTTAATCATACGTATTGTTGATATTTAGAGTTTATATGAAAGCATCAAAAATGAACAATTCAAGATCCCGGAAGATGATGGAAATGACATAACTCATACATTTTTCAACCCGGACAGAGAAGGCTGGCTTATAAAGGAAGGTAATGGACTTTTTTGTAACTCTTTTTTCCACTATATAGAGTGTTGAAACTTCTGATGTGCAATTCCAGAAAATCTCCATACCCACCCCGTGGAAGGTCATTGAAAATTCTGAGTGGGTGGGTGGTCTCAAAAGCCAAATATTTTTAACTGGAATTTCCAGAGGGGCGGGGGGATTCAAACCAATAAACCTTCCGTGGGAAGGGTATGGATATTTTCTCAAAGAACACAATTAACATTATGTGTTTTTTTTTTTTATTTTCAAGGTGGCTTGCACAAAAGTTGGAGAAAACGATATTTTATCTTAAAAGATAACTGCCTCTATTACTTCAAGAATGTAGGGGTATGTATGCTTTTTGTGTGCATAATTTCATTGAGCTTGTCAAAGAGTGAAGGGGGGAGTTGATAAAACAATTTTTTTCTGGGAGGAGACATAACAATAATTAAAAGTAAATTGCCATATTTAGAGAGGAAGCCACATCAGCTCTAGCTGGTTTTCATGCCGTTCCTCTATCCAGATCGAATTTGGAAATGTTGGTTTTTCATGAGGGAGAAAAACTGGAGAAAACCCTCAGAGCAAGGCAAAAACCAACAACAAATTCAACCTACATATAGCACCAGGCCAGAATTGAATGTGAGCTACATATTTGGTGGGAGGCAAGCGCTCTCATCACTGCCCCATCCCTGCTCCCCTCCATTACCAATAGACAGACACTGGGTGGAAATAAAATTTCGATCAGTCTTGGATTTTTTTTTTCATTTTGTGACATTTAGAAATACCAAACATTTCTTTAATTTGGTTGTTGAACCAGGGACTTTCTTAGCAGATCTTTTCTTAACAAATTATCACTGCTTCACAGGATAGGGAGCCCCGTGGTATTATTCCTTTGGAAAATCTTCAAGTGAGAGAAGTTCAGGATGCCAGAAGAAAGGTGAGTTTTTCATGACAATTTCTCCTGCTTAAATTGGACTAAAATAAAGGATTAAGAAATATTTGACAGTAAAATTTGAAAGCAATCTGAAATCATATTTTGTAATTGATTTACCTTAAATTAAGAACGTGTAAAATATGTAACTGGTAGGATTTTAACTCACCATGCCATATTTCTTTCCAGTACTGCTTTGAAATATATTCAGCGGATAATTCATCTGGACTAATAAAAGCTTGTAAGACAGACTCAGAAGGAAAAGTTGTAGAAGGTTTGTATGGGTAAAATGAAACAAGACATGTCTATGAGTTATTTAACCACTTGAGGGGTACAAGTGCTAGACAGCTAGTTGTAGTAAATCCTTTTTTTATTATTATTATCTAAAATTATCCTTCTAATTCACACATTTTCACGTTCTGTTGTTACTACTTGTCTTTTTTTTCTACTTATTATTCAACTCACTGTGCTTTGTAAACCATTCAACTGAAGATGACAGATGCTCTGTCGAAACATGTCTTTGAAACTTAAAAAAATTGTCGTTTTTCTTAAAATCTTTACGTGTCTGCTGTTCTCAAGACCTTTTGAAATCCTTTCTTATTTTTAAGTGTCACCCTCTCAAAAGTTTGTTTATTTGATTGATTGATTGATTGACTGATTGATCAATTGAATGATTGATAGATAGCATAAAAGGTATATGATCACATTCAAGAGCTGCAATCTTACATGTAAGTTGCAACTGTGTCTTGCTCTATGATTAAATTTATAATTCAATGATGATTTTTTAGGGCACCATGACGTGTATCGTATCTGTGCAGTCTCAGAGGAAGAAAGAGAAATCTGGATTGGTTGTATAAAGTGAGTTGAACCTCGTATTCTTGCCACTGTTCATCTCATGCATGTGTATGCAGTCCGCCCATTAGTCATTCTCCCCAAAAGATGCATACCATTTTAATTAATTAGCACTGCTCATGGTAAGAGAGTGTTGGCTAACATTAGCCTGTGGACAGGCTCCTTAGTGGGATATAGGGCAAAAAACCATGGACTTCTTCTGGGTTACTTGATACTGTGTTCAAAAGTAAACTGGCAACTTGTAAATCATGTGGGGGAAGCTGTGGCCTAATGGTTAGCATGTTGGATGATTATTTCTCAGGTCGCTCAGGCTTTTTATGGGTATAAAGTATACTGTGTTATTCCAAATTTTGGTTGTTTTCATGATTTTAAAGGGAAATTTTGGGTATACTGGGTACATGCTTTTAAGGTATACGTATTTTCTCGATTAAACGCCGGGCCCCGAATAAACGCTGGGTCTCCAAGGTAGAGTGGTCAGTAAGCCTTTTAGGCATTTATTTGAGGTGTAATATGCTTTAGGTATGATGGCAAGATACATTCATGTCACAAATAATGACTAAAACCCTTTTTAATGAATATTTTGCTCAAATATACTGCACCATTCAAATAAACGCCGGATCCACAGAACCAAGTTTGAAATAAACGCCGGGGGCGTTTAATTGAGAAAATACGGTACTGGTATACCACTTATCCCCCTGGCCGACTCTTATTTCTAGATTGGGCAGTCGGGATTCAAGCATTGGGTGGGGTTATTGCGTTATGTTCTGGGTCAAGACACTTAGTTTCACAGGGTCTGGAAGGGTATTTTCGGGATCCGGGATTTGACCAAAATACAGTGCGGGATTCGGGAAAACGCAAGATATCTTGACGGGATTCGGGATTGGACTGCTCTCCGGGAAGTGGGATTAACCGAAATTCACGGCACGGGATGCGGGATTTTTAAACTTTCTGTCGGGAAAACGGGAAGTTGTCACGTCACAAATGGGCGAGCACAGTGTCTCGTCTCAGATGATACGCGGTGGACACTGTTCTTGTAAACTTCTTTAGTGCTCTCATCATACTGAGGTCAGTATGATGAGAGCACTAAAGAAGTTATTTCTTTTTTCTGTCGGGAAAACGGGAAGTTGTCACGTCACAAATGGGCGATCACAGTGTCTCGTCTCAGATGAGACGCGGTGGACACTGTTCTTGTAAACTTCTTTAGTGCTCTCATCATACTGAGGTCAGTATGATGAGAGCACTAAAGAAGTTATTTTTTTTTTTTGCACTCGTAAGTTCAAGATATAAATCGAAAGCGACAATCTACATCTTACATTTTTTAGCTTTTGCAGAAAAAAGTTTTTTTTTGGAGGGGGGGGGGAAGGTGGGGGAAGAAAAAACAAGATTCGGGACAGCTATTTTAAAAAATGCGGGATGCGGGATTTTTGTGAAAAAGGAGCGGGAATCCGGGATCAGGACCCCCCTTCCAGACCCTGG
>NW_027558810.1:0-8063 GCF_052425735.1 Oculina patagonica | reverse complement strand
TTATATTACCTTATATAAGAGAATCAATATTGTAATAAAAATGGCGTCTTTGTTTTGTCTGTACAGTGTATGTGGTATTTCACGAGCAGTCTTTGGCGGAAACTGTCAACAAATACACGGACACAGCATGCACGCTTAGCTCCAGTGAAAGGTAATAAGAAATTTTTATGTTTTGCGATTTCCTTTATCTTGATCTCATTCTTTTCTCTGTCTGTCTTGTTACTTACCATGATAAAATTTATATTGTGTGTGTAAGACTCGTTGTCTGTTTGATAACTTAACAGTATTAACACACCTTTGAAGATTACTGAATATTGTCTTTGTTCATATTGTTGATAGGATTCATGTTGTGTGTGAAGAGAAGCCACCTCAGGGATGTGCTGTGGCCACTGTGTCAGACAAGTGTGAAGTACACGTGCTTCTCAAGGTACGAATCTCGCCCTACGTACTACTTACATGTCTCCTGCTGGAACACAGTTATTGCTCTGTCTTCAATAACGTAACAACGGAAAGTGTGTATCACACCAAAAACCTGTAACCAGTGGTTAACGCGGGAAAAATCACGTGAATCAAACCTGATTGGCTAAACAAAACATTTAAAGGATGGCAAGCGCAGAAAAATCGTTTAAGCCAAATCACTAAAGGGCTTTGGTTTAACACCTAGTTGATCCGTAATGAAACAAACGAACGGTTTTCCAAACTTATTGGAAAGCCGATTTAACAACATGTAATTCAACATTTACCTTTAGTTACTCGATTTCCGAAATTTCCTTCGTCGATTACAATCTCTTGACACTACCATCTGTTTATTCCAAGGGCTTGGTGGACGTAGGTAAAGAAATGACCAAGTTGGAGAGTAAAAAGGAGAAACTGAATGGCCAGCTTGGAAAATTAAAAGAAGCCATGGAAATTGCCGACTATGCTACCAAGGTACAATAAGAGAATTCCAATGAGCCTTTGTTTATTTTCGTCTAGAACTGAATTAAATGACTAATTTATCACACTGTGACAATGTGTTTCGTCTTTGCCATTTGTTTTTACAATTTTGTGACAAATTGGTTTTGCTACCTCAAATCCAGCGAACATAACAGCAAACTGAAAATACACATGTTTGGCAAGGAGATCAGGGACCATCGAACCCACTGCACTGAAGACTATTTCACAGCGATCACTGATATCTTGATTCATTTTTCGATCCTTTTCTCCAAGTAGTGATACCTTACGTTCCTCTTTTCACTTAAACCGTCACGTGATGACCCAAATAACGCAGCAACCTTGATCCCAGGGTCTCTCTCTTCCGTCTCCTCTCCAGCTCCAGGCGACGGGAAGTAGAGAGACCCTGGAAACGAGGTCGATAACTCAGCTACGAAGGAGGCATTGTTTGTGGCGATACAACAAATTCTAACATCTGCTGTTTTTACAAACATTTCAGGTACCGGAGAATGTTCAACAACAGAATACGGATAAGGTACCACTCATTTGATTTTCCCAGTCACAATCTCACTTAACTGATCAAGTGTTTATTGGGTTATCCTCCATGTAATCCCAACGTGCAGTTCTGTGATAAGACACTTTCCGTATAACAGCACCCCTCTCATACGGTATTGCCTATAGAATGAGACAGCAGTCTTTTCGTGTCAATCAACTCCGTTAAAGTGAAAATAATGTTAAACTCGGAGTTGAACATACGAAGAGTATAACTGCTTGAGAAAGAAGCCAGTGTTGTTTCTCGAAGTGCTTTTCCCATAAAGGTTCGAGTTATCGGGATTCAACTGTTGTCAATTTTGACTCTGATTGAGAAAGAAGCCAGTGTTGTTTCTCGAAGTGCTTTTCCCATAAAGGTTCGAGTTATCGGGATTCAACTGTTGTCAATTTTGACTCTGATTCTCTTGTTTTTTATTTTCAGCTCAAACAGTTGGAGACCGAGCTTGGAAAAATAGAGAAGGCGATCGCGTCCTTTAAAATGGCGGAGTGATGGAATAAAGTTCACCTCATTATAAATAATCGTCAATGAATAAAATGTTACAAAATTGTTCGAGCTACTGAAGTTAGAACCATAAACGTTCCCTGTCTTTATCAGAGAGGCCGCATCTCGAACGAGGTCGTAGCTAGCGAGCATACGCCTGTGTACTTCTAGCCTCCCACCCAGTCGTTTTTAGGGGCGATCGTGTTTCACTCCTTCCCACCAAAGGGTGAAACACGATCGCCCCTAAAAACGACTGCGTGGGAGGCTAGGGTACTACAAGCGACTTTTAGTAAGTGGTATACAGCCTTGGTTCGTTGCAGACTTGGGATGCCTGTGGCCCTAACTAGAAAATGGTTTAAATAGTGTACTGTGGTTTATTAAACCGTAATTCGTTTGTCATAGACCAATAGGTAGTCCCCATTAAGCCAAATATTATCATTTATTTAACTTGTTTCAATTGAATATTTTGTTCTAGAGGTGGTTATGAATTTAATGAGCTCAACAGACTTGCTGGCTTAAGACTTTGCAAGCTATCCTAGAGCGTCGTAAATTTTGATATTCAATAAATTAAAATTAAAACAATGATCTTGTTACAGTGCTGTGTTCATTTGCTTCAAGGAAAGGAACGTTTTGAAATAGGCTATTTCGATCCGAGTTTAAAGTAAGAACCAACTTGTACAGGGTTAAATACACTTCCCTCACTTGAAGTATTTCTCAACAGCTTTCATTTAGAAAGGGTACACTACGCTACTTAAAATTATGGCACGGTGCCATTTATGACTTGATTGGCCGCATATAGCCACTGAACCAACTTGTACACACCACATAAAAGGTAAAAGCAAAGTTTGCGTTCGGGTCTGGTGGCCCATCAGGCTGGAGCTTATCCAGGTTTCGGTAGCATGAAGCGACAGGAAGTATTTCTACTCGTCCCTGGATCGCAGGGTGAACCCCTCCCCAGCATTAAATTTGCCAATACCCGTTTATACACCTGGGTGGAGAGATGACCGTTTTTCGTGGTTTAGTTACGTGAAATTGAATATTTCAAAAACCTAACTTCGTATCTCTTAGTTACGTACCTGGACCTTCAAACTGACAAAGTATAAGCAAAGTCGGTTTTTTTACAGTGGCAACATTTTTAGAATTTTCTTCGATTTATACTGACATTCACTCCAAAGCTATAATCAGATCATCACATTAAACAACACAAGGGTTTATTCTTGTTTTAATTCCCTTGATTTCATTTGACTTTACATTATATAGATTGATGTTAATGACGACCAAAATATGCTTATGATTTTTCCCTTAATTTAACATTCTCTTTTCCCTTTTTTATCACAATTTACCCAACAAAGTTTGCTATGTATAAAACAAGCCGTTGCACAACTTACTAATTATTAAAATAACAAGCGACTTCCGAAATCCAGCGGTTATCTGTATATTTTAACTAGAAAACTACCCTCAATTTCGCCCGTTTTTTTTTTTTCACCTTAGCACCACCTAAATACATTACTTCAGAAGTTCCCTTTCTAGTACTATTCACTGAACGGTGTAAAAAGCCTGTATAAACTAACTTTTTCGCTCCGTTTGCTTACTGGAAAACCTCGTAGCCAGACAACAAATACAGTTTATAAATAATGATAAATACTGCTACATTGATCGCGCAGTTAAATATAATTTAGGTTTCCTTTTTGCTTGTTATCTGGTCGAGCTTTTACAGACGACAACCATAACAATACAACGCTAATAGATACGTCATCATTAATTTACTATAACATAAATTAGATCCTCCACTGTCCCTCTTCAAGATAAGATATGACTTGTCCTTTAGAAATCCCCGGAAGTCCCAAAGCTGAGGCGTGCCTGTAAGATAACATGATTTGCTGTGATTAAGTAGCTTTGTATACAGAGCAAGCAGTAAATGTGATTTTAGTGGTTCAGGTCAAGGAGCGAATCAAAGTTTTAGTTATCGTTCTCAAACACGTTTAATTTAATAATTCGTCTGACTACACCTCGAAGTTCGTCAGAAGTACTCCGCTGCACGTCGTATTTTCAACTCCCTTCTCGGTGTTCGGAAATGTGACGAAACACTCTCTCTGAAGAGAGGTATGACATTTTGTAGTAGCTCCGTGCAGTCAGGAAATCGTTTGCAGGGCTACCGACAGTCACCACAAAGGTAATAATCTTGAAAAGTAACTTGACTCCTATCCTTTGCGCCTGATAACGAACACCCATGGGCACAAAAAGGCTTTTCACAAAGATTCAGGTGCTCTCCCTTAGCACGCCATTCCACAGGCTCGATTACCAGCCGCTGTTCGGGGAATGAGCCCGCGCTCCTCCCCGAAACAAAGCCCGGACTCGAGAGAGCGGCAGAAATCGAGCCCAGCCATCTAATCCTAAGGCGAAAAGAATTCGCTAACGAATTTCCTGCTGGAAATAAACCAACGAAAAGAGCGGTCACCATTTAACACTAACCCGGTCAGAGAAGGTAACTTGCCAGTCCTCATCGTCATCTGCCCCAGGCTCCCCGTCCTCTTCTTCCAAAGCACTGAAGCGTACTTCATCAGACCATATGTCTCTTAACCTCTCGGCGCGCCTGCGCACTCTGAATCTCGACCCAGTACTTACTGACGCCGGGGATTTGTCATCATAATCGGTTTCGTCCGTTTGTTGACTGGCGAAGTTGATAAAAACCTGTAAAGAAAGAACTTCTTAAGCCAGCTCACAAAACAAAGGAAAACGAGAAATGAAAGGAAAAATTGATAAGAAAAGATCAGGTCACTCTTACGTTATCTAGAGTGGTCTGGCTGACGGAATAGTCCTCGATGTTCAAAGCTTCATAAGATGACTCGATATGGCCAAACACGTCGGACAGCGTCATCACACCCGAGGGGAGCTGGTACTGAACCATGTTGTGATGATGTTCCTGAAACGAAGAAAGACAGTGTAAGCAAAATGACATACAAACGAGGCATTTGAGTCAGGCTTCGTTTGCATGTGAACGCAAGCAACCGTTTTAAGGGCTATTACAGAAAGGAACAAAGTGATAACAAGGCTGCATTGTGAGATTATTGGTTAATTATGGATGCTGAATTGAGATAAGCGCCTCAATAAATGTCATACTCATTGGAGACTGCACTGGTCCACTGCGATACACAACTGTATGAATCACCTACGTAGTACGGTAGGGATGTTTTCGTCCTTTTTTGCGGTGGAATCTCATTGGCGTGCGGCGGAATACATAAGAACGCGAATGAGATTCCACTTCAAAAAGGGACGAAAACATCCCTACCATACTACTCGCTTAACTCAAAGTGAACATTTAACTGTGTCCTACCTTCAGTGTGGCACGTGGAAACTTGTCCGCGAAGAACTGGTAGAGAGGCTCCAAATTCGGTAAGTCTCCCTGGACCCGGACCGTGATGATGTAACCCTCCCCGAACCTACAGGAAAATTGAACCTGTGTAAGTCACATTGACCTTGATACAGTACACTTAAGAAAAGATAAAGATGAGATTCGAAGAGCTAGTGATATCAAGAACACGCTACTAACTTGTTTTTCAAGTGCTGACAGCTTCCCAGACACTTAAATCGTCCATTGACCATGATCGCCAAACGAGTGCATAATGCTTCGCATTCCTCCATACTGTTGAATGATAAAGATACATGAATTTTAGAAAAGGACTGATTCATTCATGGCAGGAGTTTTGGTGGATGTTTTAAAAACTGACCTGTGTGAAGTCAAGATAACTGAGCGTCCGTCCTTAATGATCTCCAGAATCAGATTCCAAAGGAAGCGACGGGCATGCGGGTCCATTCCTGTAGTGGGCTCATCCTTAACGGACACATTAGGAACCAGTTAGCACAAGAACGAAATATCAATACTATCAAGTAGAGCTACAAGGTCCCATGTAGATAATACATAACTCTAGTTTCCTTACCAAACCACCAAGGAGTTCGCTGCATTCCCTGGATGGTATGCTGGTCTATCGCAGGTTACCCCCTCCCCCACCCCTGAGTGCTTTGTTAAGTTTCCCTAAGAGATCGCCGGCACCTTCAAAAAAATCGATATTTATAGCCGAAGTTTGACTTCTATCCCCAAATAAAGGTTATATCTTCAGTTACATGTTCAAAGACAATGTCTTTTATGGGTAAAGTTGCCTACCACTTATTTCAAAACAGTTTAGACCAAAAAATGCAAAATCCCCGTGACATAGTTCCTTTAAGAGCCTTGCTCGAGGGCACAGCACAAAGTCACTAACTTCGCTCGAATTCTAAACTTTTAAGTCTTGAGCAAGATACAAGAACCAAATCAAGGAATTCTTACCAAGAATATTATTGGCGGGTTACCAATCAGCGCCATGGCGGTGGAGAGTTTCCTCTTGTTACCACCGCTGTAGGTTTTGCTGGGTTTGTTGGCATAGCGTGTTAGTGCAAGCTTCTTGATCGCCCAGGACACAACCTATCAATCGCAAAAAATAGCGCCGTTAAACTGTGGATTTCCCCGGGGGATTTCCACATAAGTTATTACCAAACACAGTTTACCATAGCCTGCTAGATGCCACAAGAGTTCAAAAGATAATTCACGTTACTGACTTAGGAAAACACTACTTCACGTATTACGGAGACAGACAGAGCCTAGCCTCCTACACGTTGGGTTGTAGGGTAGCTCGCGAGTTCTGCTTACGACTGAAAGCTAGTGGGCCATGGACGCAAACAAATAGGGACTAAAACGCATAAGAGTAAGTAAGAGGAAAACTTTGAGTTAGAAAATACAGAATAGCCTTCGAATACAGCCACCTCTGATCGCCCCAAGCTGGTTCGGCATTTCGCGGGCTAAATAACAAACTAATCTGTTGGTAGAAACACCTAAGAGTTCAGAATTGATGAGAAAATTAACTTTCAATATTTTACGAAATCTTGAATAACAGTATCTCACTAAAGTACTTCTCAACAGCTTTCATTTAAACGGTCACAAACTAAGACTATAACAAAGATGTAAAAGTTCGTGTAAGAACTATAGTAATCTGTCTAAATTTTGAGCTCCCAGAGTAAGGGGTTTATGAGTGCAAAGGTAGAGAACGCTACATACAGGATAGTCCCACTTACTTTCTGCAGTTCGTTTTCAGGAACTCCTCTGAGTCGTGCATACAGAGTCAGCTGCTCAGTGGCTGTCAGCTCGTCAATAAGAGCGTCAAACTGAGGACAGTATCCCATGCACTTGTGCACTTTCTGCATCTCAGATACAATACTGTGATCAGAAAAACAAGGTAGTCGATCAGTTTTTATTCTTGCGAGACATTGATGACATACTTAGAACACAGTTAAGCGATGGTGAATGCCCTATCAGTAAAGGCGTTTTACCTTACCTGTGAGAGTTTAGGAACGCATTCCCAGCAGTCATGGAAGTGTCTCCTGTCAACATCTTAAATGTGCTGGTCTTTCCTGCTCCATTCACGCCCAACAGGCCGAAACACTACAGTTATAGCAAGAATAGAGGAAACTTAACGGAAAGTGTACGCTTTTTTCATTAACACGTGTGAAATTACGGATTAGTATTCAGAAACGTAGCACACAACATTTTACATAACTGTGATGGCAATCTCAGAAAACTTGAAGAAAAAAAAAAAAAACAAGCTCCCTGAAGTCGAAAAACGAAAAAATTGAAATACAAAACTTGTTCTTATAAAATCAAAACGAACAGGTCACGGGAATAAAGAAAAAAGTCACAGTTTGTACCACCAAATTCTTAGAGCTAACCTACAAAGAAATGTATAACAACCTACGAGGAGTAAATAATAAAGATGGTAAATTTTAAGCTCGGTAATAAATAATAAAGATAAGATGCTTAAAATTTACCATCTTTATTATTTACTACAAAACTTGATGAATTCGACATTGCTGATCCTAGCAGTATGCAGGACGCGTGTCACATATCAACCTAGTAAAAATGGCCCAGCTCACAACGAGTCTCTCGTAGCTCAGTTGGTTAGAGCGCCCAACCGGTATCTGGGAGGCCATGGGTTCGATTCCCGTCGGGGACTCAGAATTTTTCTTTGTCCCATGCTCGTGTCATGTAGAACATCTTATCTTTATAACC
>NW_027558809.1:0-8065 GCF_052425735.1 Oculina patagonica | reverse complement strand
TCTATGTTGTGTACGCCCAGTCATGAGTATTAAGAAAAAAATAGTAAAGTGTTTCTTTCAAAGCCACCGCAGGGAAGAAGGTCATGCAAGAAGGAAAATGTTCTCTTGTCGATGATTATTCAATATCTTCAATCCGTGAAATTGTCAACTAATGTGCACATCAGCCAGTACTGTCTTCTTCTTGTTTCGATGTGGCGGAGTTTGTTTCTTCAAGTCCATGCTATAATGATCTCCAATATCTAAAGACAACAAACATTGCTGTTTTCTACGCCCAGTACATGTCATCTTCACTGGCTCTGAACTCTCGAAATATTTTAAGTGATATGGACAACAGCATAAAACAGCCGAGCACAACAATAACCAAACTGTACTCCAACAACACTTCTTGAGCTGCTATTAGTCTCTGCACTCTAGAATCAGTTCTTGATGTGTTTATGTTGACGCGAGTTACGTACTCCATAGCTGCAGCTGAACGTACTTGATCAGCGCTTTTGTTTTCCTTCCTTATAGCTATGTCCTTATATAATTGTTCAAACTCTCCTTACTCTTTGATATAAGTCCCCCTATCAGTGTCCTATTGGGGAGAATCTGTTTCCACGTCAAAGCGTTACTTCCTAAATGTTCATTTAGTTCTTAGTTCTCGTCACCTTCGTACATGATTTGTGTTAGAAACGTAAAGAGAATATACAATTTGATCATTGCTGGTGATCAGAAAGGTCAATTACCTTTCACGTTAGGTAAGCTATGTAATGAGATACATGTTTTTCTGCTCTTATCTAAACACGATGAATGTTTACTTGTATAGTTCCGAGCAGAAAGATGAAATCAGTGCTTCATTAATGATATGACCATTCGTTTATGACGTAATGACTTTATCTACTTGATAAAAGACAAACACTTTCATTTGATGTACCTTACAGCTGTAACATTTATCAACCAGCTAAACAAAAGGCATGTTTGAGCCGAGTTGCAAATCCTGTTTAACTCGTGCCAATCTAAAACCGTAGCTTTTAATCCTTTACTAGGTAAAAAGGCGAAAGCAACAGCGAAAGCAACTTCCGTGACCCCCGCCGTGAAACTAATACTTCCAATCAACAAAAAGGTTCTAAAGTACTTCAAACACTCAAGATTCTCGGCAGGCATTTACACCTCAATTGATCAAGATAGGTGTTGCTCTAACACACTCATAGCCGGAGATGTTAGGGGCGGGCTGTGTGATATCTTTAAACTCAAAAGAAACGGAGGGGAAGAAATGCGGCTGGACGGAGTAAATGTCAGTTTCGTTTTCAACACGGTAAAGATACAATGTCACGTGACGGTTATTTAAAATTAGTGTCAAGTAGGGGAAGAAGTGTCAGATATTTGCTCTTCCCCCACAAGTTCTTTTTTCTTCTTCTAGCCGAGTTGAAAAATGTTCTACTCAGGGGGCAAAAAATTCCATTGTTTTTCCACGGATTTTGGCTATCCCATGGCAACCGTATCAAGACATGGAACCTACGCCAAACCCGTTCATTCAGATGTAAATGATATATCTATTTTTCAATTTCTCTTTACTGAGTGACTTTGCTGCATTTGTTTATGTTGTTATATCATTGGTAGTCTTTGACGTCACGGGATAATAGACACATCTAAGATTGTAGATTTATTGACTCATATTACATCACATCCAGGGAAACTATTTCCCCTTCTGGAGCAAGCTCTCGGTTATCTACTGAATATCTTAAAAGAAATAAATAGAAACGGGGGGTGCCTTTCTCAACATAAATAATCTGTTCTTGTTTCAGAATTAATGGTGATTCATCTCTGGCAGGTAGTCCACCCTCTAGCTCCCAGTAAAGATTACACGAATTCCTCAAACACGCTCTCTGAATAGTTAGGGTGTATGAAGGTTAATCGTTTCCCGGAATTCCGATTCTGTGAAAATATGGAAGCATTGCTATTTCCGTGTTTATAGAATATACATGGAATGTTACACCATCCAGTTCGAGCCATTACGTCAGTTCCTTTTTTGGTCACGATGAAAAGCAAGTAAAGCAAAATTAAACAACTTTAATTTGTACCGCTGCTATATTATACAAAAAGTACTTTGACTTAAAACAATTGCCGTTTGTGACCCTTTGCACATTAGGACTACGACGACGACAATGCCTCCATGGCAGGTAGTTTTAACGGTTTAGGCGCCCAAAACAAACATGTTCCTATTCAATGTCTTTAAGTTGCTATGCGTTCTAGGTCACGATGTACGTCTCAATATCCCCGCAATAAATTAAATCTTAAATAACTTGGCACGGCTCTTTTTAACATCAATTTCCATCAGGAAATTTTGTCATAATACGCGATAAATATCTTTTTTGAGGAACTACTTCAATATTACACTAGAAAAAGGTTCATGTTGTGGTCAAAGCATTGCACAAGATAGAACTGACTTGATCACTTTAGTTCCGGGTCGAGACGGCATACGTCACGAGTTGAAACATTGTTTTCCAATAGTAAGCAATGTAGATCCGTTAAGAAATCTTGTCAAAAGTCGACTGTCGTAAGGGGACTAATACTCGTTTTTCGCCGGTTTGCTTCCAACAATTAAAGGCGGTCTCGTCTTGACAATATCCTTGTCGGTCTGCCAAAACCTTGTCTTGAAAATCTGGCACATTATAATTGTCCTCAGATAACGCTTCAAAAAAAAAAAAAGCACGAAAAAGGTCGATATACGTGAAGAGTTCTTGAACAAGTTATCAGTTCCAGTACCATGTCATGAAGCACATGTCACGTGCGCAACCAGTCAGTTTCACGCAGAAGAAATTTCGAAGACGTAGAAACCACAAAGAAACATCCCAGTGCAATAATAACAATACAGTACTCCAGGCAAATCTCTTGAAATGAGTAGCTGACTCTTCTGATGTGAGATTCCTCTTCAGTCGACGAAGAAATTGTTAGGGGGACGATAAGATACCTCGTGGCTGCTGCTGGAACTTGCTCCATAGTGTCTCGGATAGTTTTCTTCTTTGCCAGCTGTCGAGCAATTGACCCTTAATTTGTCGACTGCCTTTTTTATATTCAGTATAATTATACGAAATGTCACACAAACACGGAAGAATGATACTTCCGGCTTCTGTCAGGAAATACGGTAACAAACTAAAGCAAACATTTCACAGCTGGTACATGAGGCCAAAAAAACTGCGATATTGTTTCACGCGTTGTCGCTAAGCACAAAACAATTCAGCTGCAGACAAGACAAACTTTTACCCACTCTGTTTTTCAAATAAATTATTTTAACTACATTTTTACGTTCTGTAATAAGTGAAGTTTGGCATCGGTAGTGACCTTCCTCAAAGGTTCAAGATGTAATGTTGTAATGTAATGACGTTACCATGGTAACACTCTTGGAACCAGTCTCGTTCTGTCATAAACCAAATATCTCCATTTGCAACCCTTTTGAGTGGGACAGAGGATCCGGCTTGGAACACAAATGATGCCCTATAACCCTTACTCTCCTCTTTAGCTTGTTGGGAGTTGACCATCTGTGGTTAAGCAAAAACTAGGGATATCAATATTAATCAAAATAGGTATTTGCAACAAAACTGTTGCTATGGCAACAGTGGTGTACAGGTTTGAATAACACAGTTCAAATATTTCAAGAGATATTCTTGATTCAGTGCTTTACTTGCATTTCATCGCGACCAAAAAAAAGAACTAACGTAATGGCTCGAACTGGATGGTGTTACATTCCATGTACACTTGATCTATAAACACGGAAATAACATTGCTTCCATATTTTCACCGAATCGGAATTTCGGGAAACGATTATCCTTCATCACCCTTACTATTCAGAAAGTGTGTTTCTCTATTTTCTTTTAACGTCAGAGACTAGCAATGTTGGAATAATAATATAGTAAACAGAATGGAAAATTGATATATCATTTTTATCTGAAAAAAAAACGAGCTTTGTCTATTTTTATTAATATGGTCGAAATGGGATAGTTAAAACCCGTGGAAAAACAATCGTGATATCAAAACAAAGCGTTAGTTCCTCTTTAGCTTGTTGGGAGTTGACCATCTGTGGTTAAGCAAAAACTAGGGATATCAATATTAATCAAAATAGGTATCAAAGCAAGTGGCGTCAACTGTAAGTTCCTGATTTCTTAAGAGGATTAGTTTGCGGTTACCGAAAGTGTTATAATCTGTCAGCAGCATTAAAGTTATCTTCTCATCAGTTGTGTTATATTACATGGATCAATTTCCATTCTGGCGGCAGAATAAATTATAATGTTCGCGGCGAATTCTGCTTTGGCGGCAATTGGAGAAAGACAGAAGAAGCTCATCTAGCAAGGAATGATTTCTAGATACTTTGATGTCGCGTAAAAGTTTCGACCTTTTAAGATTTAGGGTTGTTTTCGCCTTATGCAAGATGATCATTTCTATGTTCTATCGATCGATCATTCATGTGGATTTACCAAGAGAAAATTACGGTGAGTTTGCAGCCGCGAGTTGCGGTGACGCTGGCGCCTTCCACGCAGAAAGTCGTTCAAAATCCTGAATATGTTAGGACATATTGCAAATGGTTCGTACCTTTCAGTTGTGCCGTGAAAATTAATTGTCGGTTTCACGGACACTCGTTCTGCAGCACTAAGGCAAGCGCTCAACTGCACGCTATCGTTCGAAATGTTGTGTTTGTTTTAGTTCAGTTTTTCAGTTATACACAAGAAACGCTTTAAATATAATCATGGCCCGGGCTATCACGTCATAGATCAGTAATAAGGAGGTCGCCAGGTAAGTCAAACCATTAAACATTACTATTTTTAGGTCATGGTCAGTAAATTGAAGATTCCATCTTGTTGTAACATTTGGTTAGATTCTTGTTACAAAAACACAGATTTGAGCGGGCTCATTTTATTTGCGTTACATTATGTTTCGCTACATTCATTTTCTATTCGTTCTCTAAAATATACAGCCGTATCGTCAAAGTAAAGATTCATTTTAAAACTGACCAGTATATTAGCAACTTAACCTGCAATTCTAATTCTGCTCAATTCTATTTTCTCCATCGGAGCTGGCGGGCGGCGCGCCTCATATACAGTCCGATGTAACCTGCAATTCTAATACTGCAACCGCTTTAAAATATTTTCTCCATCGGAGCTGGCGGGCGGCACGCCTCATACAGTCCGATGTAACCTGCAATTCTAATACTGCAACCGCTTTAAAATATTTTCTCCATCGGAGCTGGCGGGCGGCGCGCCTCATACAGTCCGATGTAACCTGCAATTCTAATACGGCATCGCTTTAAAATATTTTCTCCATCGGAGCTGGCGGGCGGCGCGCCTCATACAGTCCGATGTAACTTGCAATTCTAATACTGCAAACGCTTTAAAATATTTTCTCCATCGGAGCTGGCGGGCGGCACGCCTCATACAGTCCGATGTAACCTGCAATTCTAATACTGCAACCGCTTTAAATTATTTTCTCCATCGGAGCTGGTGGGCGGCACGCCTCATACAGTCCGATGTAACCTGCAATTCTAATACGGCATCGCTTTAAATATATGTTATTTGCCGGCTGGGAGGTCCGTATAGTGAAAAACTGTGACCGAGGTCTTGAAAATGCTGCCCGAGGCCGCAGGCCGAGGGCAGCATTTGCGGCCTCGGGCAGCATTTTCAAGGCCGAGGTCACAGTTTTTCACTATACGGACCGACCCTAAGCCGGTAAATAACTTATTTATTTTTTTCCTACTTTAATGTGTTTGATTAAAAAAACACCTAAAAAACCTACAAAGACTTTCTTGCCAAATGTGTTTGTATTTATATACGCGCGCATCCAATGTTGAGCCTATCGCCATAAGCTACGGCAAGAGTAAATAATGATCTGTTTGCTATAAGAGCTTACTGCCAAACAAAATAAATTCACTTTAATGAACAGTACTCAAGGAAAATTTCATCTAAAAAAAAAAGCATCTGAAATATAGAAAAGCACAATGTAGAACAGAGCAATCAGCGAGTTGCGAAACACTTTTAACTCCATTTCGGCTTGTGAGTTCTTTAGTTAATTAAACTTACTTTTCGGACTGGAGAGCACTTAGCTATTTACATTTGTATTTAACGAGTCAAAAACCTCTGTGTTGATTCCCACAGTATTCTGTTTTGACAAAAAGTTTGCGAAAGTGAAACTGAATGAAGCTGAAATGTGTAGTTTGGTCGCCTGCACAGTGGCGGCACAATATTGCGAGAATTAATTTGACTGTTTTTTAATAAAGCATCTCATTTTCTTGAATGGCGATAAGCAGTATTCGGTTTTGGAGAAAAGTAGCAGAGAAGCAAGGTGTTTGAAAGGATAAATCGAGTCTGTAAACCGGCGACTTGCAGTTAACCGCAATGGCGTGAAAATCAGTGCGAATGCACAAACAACGATCGGCAAACCACGGCCATAACTTCATTTTGTCACTAAAGAGAATAAATACTCGCCTTTTGGAGAACTTCAAGGCCTTTAATTCCACTACTAATTTTCCCTTTCAAATTTACAACGGTTGGTGAGCAACTACATCGATTTAAATCATTTTGGAGAGCAAAACTGTCATGGGTTCGTTCGTCTCGCCGCGAAATGAAACTCACGAAAGCGTTACCGTGGCCCGTGGGCAGAGATAGGAGAATCTTGCCCGCGCTAATAACCAATCAGATTGCAGGATTCGTTACCGTGCCCTCTTGGAAAAAAATAAAATATTTTCTCCATCGGAGCTGGCGGGCGGCACGCCTCATACAGTCCGATGTAACCTGCAATTCTAATACTGCACTGCTTAAAAATATTTTCTCCATCGGAGCTGGCGGGCGGCACGCCTCATACAGTCCGATGTAACCTGCAATTCTAATACTGCACTGCTTAAAAATATTTTCTCCATCGGAGCTGGCGGGCGGCACGCCTCATACAGTCCGATGTAGCCTGCAATTCTAATACTGCACTGCTTAAAAATATTTTCTCCATCGGAGCTGGCGGGCGGCGCGCCTCATACAGTCCGATGTAACCTGCAATTTTAATACTTCTCCGCCGTAAAATTGTGTCAATGTTCTTTCCTTTAACTGGTGGGTCATATAGTTTAGACTGCAACACAGAGATACTTATCATCGAGCCACAATATATACTTCTAAGTCTGTTCCCCCAATGGAATACATAATCAAGAGTAACTAATCATTAGCTGGCAACGTTTTTTTAGGTGGTGCAGCGTCATGGAACAACTGCAAACAATAATTTTATGTGCATGTTTCTATTGAAGACGGCTGCACACATATGCTTGCCACAACACTTGTACATTGTACAAAATGCTGAAAATGGAAACAGTGCGGCGTTATTAAGCATTGTTTTTCATTGAATGCGTTTTTCTTTTGAAGGTTTTGCTTCGATACAGCTTTAAGATTCAGTTTCGTGATTTTACGGGCCTGTTACCAGTTCGAGTCTAGTACGCAAAAGGCCGCTACTCGCAGTTCAAGAATTAAACTGCTTTGGCCTTTACAAAAATCATAGGAAAATTCCTTTCTATTATTGTCAGCCGCTCAGTATGCAGCTAATTCAGTTTGGTAAGTTACTTGCGGCTTTAATATGCGCTCGTCAGTTCGAAAATTCTGTAGTTTTTTTGATAGGCGCGATCAGGAAAATCGAACAAGGTGTACCGATACAGCAGACCGGCTGTATTTTATTAACAGCCTCCCCGGTTTTATAAAATGTGCTGTGCATTTTCGTTGTCAGTTTTAAAATTTGTTTATTTTCAAGCTTTCTTCAATAATCATCTTTAAAATTGGTTCCTTGTTTCTCCGATTTTGCCGAGGTACATCGACAACATTTTAAAAACTCGAAATCACAGCGCGCTGTTATCACAACATCACAAAATTATTAGTCGACGGTATTATGATTATCTTTTTCTGGTCTTCGTTAGATTAAATAATGTTTTTGACAGCGAAACAGATTATGACACCTTACGCGGCTTAAGCGAAGGAACCTGGTGTGAGGTATGCTAGGAATGCTAGGATAATATCCTAGCATTCCTCTGAAGTACTTACAGTTGACACCGCCTGCGTCCCCTCATCGG
>NW_027558808.1:0-8098 GCF_052425735.1 Oculina patagonica | reverse complement strand
CTCTATATGGCTCTCTACCTTATCTATTCTTCATGTGTGCACAGCTTTGGATGTAATTATTCAGACTATCAGGAAATGAAATAAGCTAGTCTCCTTTTGTGCTATCAAGATATTTTAAAAGGACACTTTCCTTGCGCGTTCTATATCCAAAGGTACAATGATATAATTTTTCTTGTTGTGTTAGATTTTATACAAAAAGAAATGAGAATTTATAGAGACAGTAGGTATAAGCTGCATGCCACGCGAACGTTATCAAGAAAGGCTTTTGCAGTAGAGTATGGAAGTGCGTGAAAGGTAGAAACAAATAGACTATATCAGATTGCAGGCATATTTTGTACGAGTGAGCGCTGAATTTTCCTTCGAGTGCTTTGAGGCTTGCGACGAGTGGAAAACCGGACAAGGGAGTGGCACTGCAGGCTAAAAAAAATAATGAAAAATAAAAACACTATAAAAACCACCTTGCCTTCGCGCCACAGCACTGTCACAGTGAATATGACAAAAAATATATTGCTTTTCACTTTAGGCCTTGTCATTTTCTCTGCTTCAAATCATTATCATTATTGTAACACCTTCGATTGAGGAAGAACTTATCACGTAGTAATTAAAACTCCTTAGGGCAAAAGAATGTCTGGCTCGATATCTGATGTTAAATGAAGTTCGGATTTTCAATTTCGAGGGGATATAAAACACTCAATGATTGGACCTCCCGGGAAACAGTGAAGTGAGGTTTGTTTCTTCCCGCTAGATCCTCAATGTTCCCCGAGGAGGACTTGAGGGGAGAATGAGGTTTTCGAAAAACAAAACTCACCGTTTCCCCTAAAGAAGGAGGGTCATTTCTTTTACCTACCTCAATTATCTGTGGAAAAACTCTTTCGCCGTGGAAAAGTCATGAAGGGCATTTCCTTATTTGATTTAGAATTCAATAAAAGCAAGGAATTCATTCTCTTCTTTATCAGTTTTTTAAATGATTGCTAATTTCGGATGTCTCGAAAGACTCATTTGATACCAAAAAAAAAATAACAGATAAGGAAAGGATTTTTTTTTTCATTTTCTGTCAGATCATTTCAACAAAAAAGTTCAAATCCTCTGAGTTCAAATGCGCAGTTTCTCATGTATATTTGCTTTATAGAATGGTCCATTTTTAATTTTGGAATTGAGAAAGCCGTGAACAGGGCGGCCACTTGCGCAATAATTTTTAAAACTGTAGTAATACAAGTATTTTTTCTTCGATTTATAGAAAAATGACATTGTAAGCTCTTTCAAAATACAGTATAAAGAGCAAATAATACCGGATTAGCGCTGCTGGATAGTGGGGTTCGTTAGGCATTTTCACAACAGAGTATTTGGACCCTACCGTTCATACTTCAGCAACCTACAGCCGGGAATACGGAGACAGACGCCCGCAAAGGCCTCTTTACACAGTATGACATTCAATATTTGTTGTTATCGACTTTTGACAAGTTCTGGATTAAAAATTTGCGGAATACTGATGACATCGGATAATTTTTATACCGGATTCTTGAAATCACACTTTATACAGTTGATGACGCGTTGTCTCCTATTGCCAACTTTTAAGAGAAAAAAGCCGAATTATTTCAAAAGCTCGGACGCGTTAACTTTGTGCAGACGCTACACTTTCGAATTGGTGTGTTAAGAACTTAAATCATGTCGTGCATACAAAAGACACTAAAGCGCGAGACTTCAGTTGACCACGTAAAGAGGTCAAAATTACTGTTGATTATGAAGTGCTGACAAAAGAAGTGACTAGTAGGTCAGTTCTTGATAGAAATTAGCTTTCACGTTTTTTAAGGCTTTGTTTATGCTGGGTAATGACAGAGACTTCAACAAGTTAAAACATCGAAAAGAGCCGAGTTAGATGTTCCGCGTGCCAAATTCAATGCCAAATAATTTTCGAGAGATCATCGAAGACGGAGTAACACTTGTCTGGTCTTCCCACACTGATCGTTCAAGTGAAGTTTAGTTATCAGAAGGGCCTTAGGTGAACACTTGCGAGCTTCAGTTGTACCACTGAATCGGGTGAGTTTACTTATACTCTCAATCTAGAAAGTGTCTCTAAAAATAGCTCTATGAGAAGGTTACTGCTAAACGATCAACATCCACAATTGTGGCTTTTCAACTCTATCCTTTAATTAACAGGATTATAAAAGCTTTCTTTATAAGCTGGTTTGTCAGTAGTGCAACAAGCTACTGTTTTGCAGAAATACTGACGAAATAACTGCTCATGCTACGAAAAAAACTGTCGACAATCAACGTGTTGTTTTTTAAGGTCTACCCATTTGCTGTAGCGCAATTTCGCAGTGTACAATTAAGCAGTTTTTGAGTCTAATGCTTGCGTGCGCTTTGCGCATGCGCATTAGACTCTTTGTTATATGAAAAAAGCTGTTAGCAATCCCAAGGGAATGGTTCGGGATCGATAATCGTTCGCTGTAATGTAGAAAACAATGATCAGCTGCAAGAACGGACTCCGTACGGACACGCACGATTAGTTTCAATTAAAAACAGCCAATCAGCGACACGTGTTCCCACGCATAATTAAAAGTTCTTTCTCAAGTGACGATTATTCAACACTTGAACAGGACGAAATAATTTTCCAGTTAAGACATTTGTAAGCTTTTTGTGAAAATAAATCTTCGTTTTCAGTTCAGTTAAGCACTTGTGTTTTCGTCTTGCTTAAAAAGCAAGACGTCTTTGAGAAAAAATATTTCGACGGCGACTCGCGTTTATTTACACAATGCGACCAAATATTTATTTTGTTTTAAAAAATAGAAAACTTTACCTCGTATTTTGTATTTAAGTCATTCGAATTTTGACCAATTTTTTCTTTACAGTGCAAACAAAAACCTTCAAAAATAAAAGATGTACATGGATAAATGTAAATCAAGTTACGCGACTAAATCAAAATGCGTTTGTTTGGCCGCTTTGCAGTATTACACTGTCCCGGCCTTTGCCATACACTGAAATCGAATTTCATGCTTTTACGACTCTCAGAGATCTTAAGTTCTTCTTACAGCTAGAAAAATCATAAAATGGTTACATTGATATGGAAGTGATGATTCGCGAAATTTGTACATCATGATAAACAGTCTTCGCTCCTGTGTATGGTAGCTCGATAATAATTGCCTAGTTTCCAGCGTTCAAAAGGTCATCATTATATTGACGTGAGCATTTACACCCGTTTTTAGGAAAATCTGTCACTAAGTGCTTACAGTACAATGGAGTAACAGTCACTATTTCAAGTGCTTTTATTGCAAAATCTGTTTCAAGAGTCATCATCAAAATGGTGAAAAATCTGAAAGAAAACGATGTGAAGTTCTTCAACCCTTGTTGTAATGAACATGCTTTTTGTAAATCGTCACGCAATCTTGTCCAAATGTTTAATCGTTTCTGCTTTTACGGACAATACGGAAGAAGTAACATCAACTCCTGTTCATACTTTAAATTTTGTGAAGCATATAACATTTATGACTGTTTCGTTTTCATCCATAATCATCCACGATGCCCCTAGCTTGCTATAAGCATTTTAAATTAAACTCCCGAACACAAACCTCTAACCAATTTTAACCGGCTTACGAAAACCGCGCAATCTGTATCACTATGCCATACGGCATTAGACTCATGTCACCCTTGGTGACCTATTTTTGTAATTCCGGTACTTCTTTATGTGGTACTAGCCACGTGAAATTGTAATGTAACTATATGCTTTACTGGCAATCGAGAAATACCAAATTGTAACATGAAAATTTCACGTGTTAAAAAGTTGAATAAGGGGAATTCGTAGCCCACAACCGCTGCTCGACCCAATAGATGGCAGCGAATTTAGGGTAGTATCGAAAACGAAGACCTCGAAAACGAAGACCTAAGACCTAAGACCCAGTCGAAAACTAAGACCCAGTCGAAAACTAAGACCCAGTCGAAAACTAAGACCCAGTCGAAAACTAAGACCCGTACGAAAACTAGGGAGAGTTGAAAACACTGACCCCCGATCCGCGGACTACCCACTGACCCCCCACTCCGCGGATCACCTACGGACTACTCCGCGGACTACCCTTACGGAGTACCCCTACGGAGTACCCTATAAAATGAAACGAATTTATGTTTACGGGGGAAAGAGACAAGAGAAACCTACCTGTGCCACTTGCACGATCGATCGAAACAGCCGCCATCTTGTTTACCTCGATCCAGTCCTAACGGGACTAGCCTAGTACTAAAATCGGGAACGCCGGAACGCCGGAATAGGAACAGATAAAATATATCGTGTAACCCTTACAAATATAAAGAGCTAACCGTAAACAGGCTAACCGAAGTTCATAGTAGGCTAACCGATGAATAGTAGGCTAACCGAGGTGAATAGTAGGCTAACCGCAGTGCATAGTAGGCTTGCTATTCACTCCGGTTAGCATACTATTCACCTCGGTTAGCCTACTATGAACTTCGATTAGCCTACTATTCATCGGTAAACATACTATGAACTTCGGTTAGCCTGTTTACGGTTAGCTCTTTATATTTGTAAGGGTTACACGATATATTTTATCTGTTCCTATTCCGGCGTTCCGGCGTTCCCGATTTTAGTACTAGGCTAGTCCCGTTAGGACTGGATCGAGGTAAACAAGATGGCGGCTGTTTCGATCGATCGTGCAAGTGGCACAGGTAGGTTTCTCCAGCCTCGTCCCCAGGCCATACCGCGCTATGCGAGTGAGCGGAGGAGGACTGGAACCGAGCGCGATAGCGCGAGGCCTGGCACAAAATGGCAAAAAAGTCCCAGTTTAGCGAGAAAAAGTCCCAGATATAGCTCGACGAAAATATACGTTTTTCTGCGAGGAAAAGAAAATATTTCTGGTTCATGAGGAAACTGCATCCCTTTTGAACATTTGTGGACTATTTTAGATGGCGGAGACGAACTGTAATGCCGTTTTTTTCCTGCCTTGCAGAATGGTATTGGTCGTATTTAATAGAGTTAAGAAAATTATTCTGTTATCATTGTTTTCGTTCACTACTCGTAGTGATACATGGGTCTACATGTATCTAGAAGTTCTTTGTGGTAAGCAAATTACGTTCGCCAGGTACTATAACTGTGTTAGTTTTATTTAAACCTGAAAGGCGTCGATCTCAATGTTTATAGAGCTAGGGTCGGGATTTTCGACCTTTGTTGTTTACAAATTTATGTGCGAAAACAAAGAAACAATTCAGCTTACTTGAGAGAAGAGGGCTAATCCCCCGATGCATGTATTAAAGCTTGTCATTGATTACCTGTAATTTTTTATTTAGCTTTTTAGAGAAAGAAAAAAAATAATCTAACTCTCGTAAACCAAAACTTTATTTGATCTTGATGTAGCCTGTCTTTTTCTTGTATACTCTGGCTCATTTCATTAGCAGGAGATGTTAATCCAAATCCTGGGCCATGTTCAGGTTATATATAACAAGTATGCTTCAATCATTTTCGTCAATTCAATGAGCTTATTAAATAAAAATTACAGCTGGTCATGACTTATTGCAGATTCCAAGTGTGAATTGATAACATTTCCATTGTGTAGCACCACTAAATAGCCAACAGTTCTTGTCAGGCCAAAAGGTGTGGAAATTTATTTCATTTTCCCTCAGTTGCAGAGTTAGCATTTCAGCTGAAGTTTATATATTTTGCTGCCAATTTTCGTGTAGTTTTGACAAATTTACCTGCTGAGATGTTCAAAAAGAAACAGAAGTGCACTGCTTTCCCCTTTAGACAAGGTACATACTGCATCATTGTAGACATAGCTCGTTTAACAAAGTATGATTCTTCTGCTATTCTCTCTGACATTTACTTGCAAAGAAACACATAAACACAATATATATATACTGTGTTTATATGTTTATTTGCAAATAAATTAAAATATCAAAATATATAATGTTTAAATATTGTTTGAACCGCTCCAGAAAAGCTGGTTACTGGGGCTTTTGGACCAGTTTCCTTTTAATTTGTGAGCCCCATTCTGCATTTTTGATAGCCCAAAAATATTTGTATTTTTCCTCACATGGGTACACTGGCTATTTTTCCCATTCCTTAAACTACCACCTTTTTAACTCCTACTTGCAGAGATATTAAACTGAGCTTGACTGACACACACACACACACACATAAACACAGTACAGTATACAAAAGTATTTACATGTATTCAACTCTTGCAATATATACTAAAACTAGTAGTTATTGGAATTTAGGGGAGTGCATTTGGTAGGGTGGGGTGATTTGGGGAGGAGGCAGGGAAAGCTGGAGGCAGTGGAAAGTGTTATATTATGTTTTCATATTCTCTTGATATTTGAGGTCTGCCCATAGAAAATGTATGACATTGCCAGCTGATGAAACCTGATCTGCTTGTACCAACCCATCTTTCTAAAGCATAAGAGAAGAATAAAGCCTTTTGATTGATTGTGCCAAGCTAAGTGGCTAAAGGTCTTTAATGAATCCAAATAGAGTACATTGTATATCTAGAAGATACTCTGGATCCCGGGGGGGGGACTCGCATATGAAAGTGACGGGGATGCTCGTCGTCTCGCTTAGGGGTGTAAATTTCGGACTTTTGGTCTCGCTTAGGGTGTTCCGGGAAAAAACGCCCAAAACGCCAATATTTTTAGCCATAATGGTCTCGTTTAGGGTTACACACGAAGAAATATACAAATATAAACTCCATTCTTAGTTTTTTGGTATCTTTTAGGGGTCAAGAAAGGCTTGAGCCACACCCAGATTGGTTTCTTTTAGGGGTTCTTTTCAAAATTTCCGACGAGCATCCCCGTCCGTTTCATATGGGAGTCCCCCCCCCCGGGCTCTGGATAATGTTTGTATAGTAACAATAGCAACAATATAAATATAACATTAACTAACAGTAACAAACGACTTTTAAACTGAAATGAAGCCATTCTAAACATTTTGATACCAGTCCATTCGGAACAGTTTTTTGTTTCCTTACAATCATAATCTTGTCAATGCTTAGTGGCCGAAGGGAATTTGGTATGTTATAGTCTCACAAGTCTGAAGTTCACAAGAGAGAAGTTGAATCTGTTAAGCAGCTGAGTTGACACATTACAACTCGGTATCGTCACCAACAGTAGGCGAATTGCAGCGTTTGTTTCCCAGAAAACAAACCACTACACAGCTTTCTAATTTTCTGATAAGTAGCTTTAGTCATATATTTCGCTACTGATACTTCGAATAAATAGTTACAACTTCACTTACCTTGGATAAAACTGCGAAAAATATTCGAAAAAAGCGAAGGCAAAGGAACAAACAAAGCACAGTTGAAAGTACTGATGGATATCAGCTTTGAGCCTTTTATCTTTTCACCGCTGTTGTTGTTGTGTTAGCGAGAAGCAAAAATACTCATCATACAACTTTCCACGAACGACCACTATTCTATCTCCGTTCACCAAGACACCAACAGAGAAATCGATCGATAGAGACAGCTCCCATCGCCAGTTACAGTTAGTGGAACATATTCTTTAAGCTCTTTAGATGGTACAATTTGCTGCGCATAAAAATCGAAATTTAATTTTTCTACCTTAAATAAAAAATCTCCAATTACTTCACGAGTTTGCTGGCAGACATGGATGAAGGAATCCCAGCCTAATTCTGACGCGTTTTTAAGTTCTTCAAGAAGTTGACTGAAGTTCAATCGTTGGACAGGCTCCGCCATATTGGATTTGCCGTTTATTGCCAGGCGTCCTAGGCGAACTTCCCCGACAAGCTTGGCGGGTGACGTCACATCCAAATTCGCCGGGGACGACTGGGGACGAGGCTGAGGTTTCTCCTGTTTTTTTTTTTTCCCGTAAACATAAATTCGTTTCATTTTATAGGGTACTCCGTAGGGGTACTCCGTAAGGGTAGTCCGCGGAGTAGTCCGTAGGTGATCCGCGGAGTGGGGGGTCAGTGGGTAGTCCGCGGATCGGGGGTCAGTGTTTTCAACTCTCCCTAGTTTTCGTACGGGTCTTAGTTTTCGACTGGGTCTTAGTTTTCGACTGGGTCTTAGTTTTCGACTGGGTCTTAGTTTTCGACTGGGTCTTAGGTCTTAGGTCTTCGTTTTCGAGGTCTTCGTTTTCGATACTACCG
>NW_027558807.1:0-8098 GCF_052425735.1 Oculina patagonica | reverse complement strand
CGACAAACTTGAATAGACTTGCCAGTTTTTGAGTCTAATGCTTGCGTGCGCATGCGCATTAGACTCTTTGTTATATGAAAAAAGCTCTTAGCAATCCCAAGGGAATGGTTCGGACTCCGTACGGACACGCACGATTAGTTTCAATTAAAAACAGCCAATCAGCGACACGTGTTCCCACGCATAATTAAAAGTTCTTTCTCAAGTCACGATTATTCAACACTTGAACAGGACGAAATAATTTTCCAGTTAAGACATTTGTAAGCTTTTTGTGAAAATAAATCTTCGTTTTCAGTTCAGTTAAGCACTTGTGTTTTCGTCTTGCTTAAAAAGCAAGACGTCTTTGAGAAAAAATATTTCGACGGCGACTCGCGTTTATTTACACAATGCGACCAAATATTTATTTTGTTTTAAAAAATAGAAAACTTTACCTCGGTTTTTGTATTTAAGTCATTCGAATTTTGACCAATTTTTTTCTTTACAGTGCAAACAAAAACCTTCAAAAATAAAAGATGTACATGGATAAATGTAAATCAAGTTACGCGACTAAATCAAAATGCGTTTGTTTGGCCGCTTTGCAGTATTACACTGTCCCGGCCTTTGCCATACACTGAAATCGAATTTCATGCTTTTACGACTTTGTCAGAGATCTTAAGTTCTTCTTACAGCTAGAAAAATCATAAAATGGTTACATTGATATGGAAGTGATGATTCGCGAAATTTGTACATCATGATAAACAGTCTTCGCTCCTGTGTATGGTAGCTCGATAATAATCATTGTGTCTAGATACCCGGTAGTCTCCCTCGCAGCCGTTCTTAGTGTCGTCACGCAAAATTCCTCCCCACTAACGGCTGCTCACATTCGAACAACATTCCTTTCCCTTTGTTTCTTATGTGACCAATCACAGCACGGGAGATCGTAATCAACATGTTTTTTCCCGCGAATTCGGTTGTTGCAGAGAAGAACATTTCGATGTGTTTTGAAAACGCAAGCAATGTTTTTCAACGGAATCAAAAAGCGTTGCAATTCCATTTATAAATAATTTTTCAAAACATTGTCAACACGTTTTGAAACATTCGATAAAATTAACAATCACGGCATTCGATATTCAACGAAATCACCGAGCATTTAGAATCATTCACGGGACTGTTGAGCCAGCTTTTAAAATTCTCTACAGCGTATTTTGAATCCACTTACATCATTAATTTCGGTTTGAATTTGGAGCAGAAACTGAACAAATACACGGAGTACTACTGTAATTTTGCGACGTTATGTCTGCGTTTCAAAGGACATTCGATCCCATGTATTTCGCACGCACGCAACAAGTTCTGATGATAAATAAATTTTATTTGTTTTATTCCGCGGCGTCAACTCTCTATAACTGGTGCCGATTAAACCCTTATGCGGGAAATTTATCAAAAGGGCTTCGCTTCGCTGACCGTTGCAATAAAACAGCATGAAAATAAAAGGCGCAAACTTTTATCTTTTAGCTTTATATTTTATAGCAACCGTTCAACAATGCGGCGCTACATTGTCTGCCGTGTCTGCTTTCGAAAAATTATTTTTCTGAAAAGATCTGTAAACCGTTCAGTTTCAACCGAGTTTACAAACGCAGAAGACTAAAAACCGAAGACCATACGTCTCATAAAAAGTTTTAAATTCCTCTGCTGTGTAAAAAAAGTTAAATTTGACTAAATTTAATTTGTGTTGGGATAAACTTTACTTTTCGCCAGATCATGTCGGGACGGTTCATGTCATCCAACAATTGCAAGTTATGCACGGCGAAGTATGCGTTCGAGAGCGACAAATATAATTATTGTTTTCGTATTCTTGTCTCTTCTTTCTCAAAGATTGCGGTTCTGGACGTCTTTATTGAAACAGAGCGAAATATTTTCCAGTATATTTTAACGTTTTGCGGAACATTCGGATCAAACATTCGAACTGAAGCAAACAACGTGTAAGTTAAGAAACATATTTTATTCATTTCTAAAAGTTTTCACAACGGACGAAATAACATCGCGAATTCACAGCAAAAAACAATGTTTAGAAATGTAGTCGAGAAAAAAGAAGGATATTTTTGTCAACCTACCTATGAGTTTCGGAAAGTCTCTCCTGTATCAAGTTGTATTGATCGGATATTGTAAACATTTCGAGGCTTTCCCACGGCATGAAGCTGTCGCAGTTTCTCCATCGTCTTTCACGACTCTTAACAAGCGTTTTGTTCTTGGAATTGTTTGATCCTTGAAGATTCCCTTCAATTCAGTTTTAAGCTCTTGAAGATGATCAGATGCCTTTTTAAACGTTATAAGCCTTTGATAGCACGCTTTGCAAGCTGACAACTCGCTGGTCGCTGAATAGCAGATCACATTCACATCCAGTCCAGTGAACAAATCAGAATAATCGCCGGAAAATCGAAACGATTCTCAACGCATTTGTATTTAAGCTCGAAATTCGAAATGTATTGCTATTAAACAACATCAAAAGCTTCTCCAAGGCCAAGGGTCACCATTTTGAAAGCTGAGAACTCCAAAATAAAACACGCAATGCGATTGGTTAGATTACTTTGGCGGGTACGGTTCCTGAGATATATGAACCGAATGGTGATTGGCTGAAATGGTGGAAAGGAATGTTGTTCGAATGTGAGCAGCCGTTAGTGGGGAGGAATTTTGCGTGACGACACTAAGAACGGCTGCGAGGGAGACTAGATACCCGGCAGCCGGGAAGTGTTTTCAAAATACTACATACCCGGCAGTCTGAAATTATTCTAGAATTTCCACGGAAAAACCAATCCAATCCTCCTCAAAACTATCGATCTTTGCTTAGAAATGCCAAGCGATTTCAATTATAGTTTTGGCTTTGTGTTTGAGGAAATTTTCGAGCTTGGGCATACTACAAAATCTTGATTCTTCGATACTTAGAAAAAATTCGTACTCTGACTCCGATGTCAACTCTTATAGAATAATTTCTACAAAAACTGAAGTTGAAACCCTGCGAGAGTATTCGATATTTGCTGAGAAATGCGAAGCGATTCTAAATAATGTTTTGCTTTTGTTGTGGACGAATTCTCTTGGCTTCGGCGTACTATAAAATCCTCGACTCACGGGCACGGTTGTTCAAAAGACTAGATACCCGGCAGTCAAAAATTCATGAATAATCAATACATTCAATATCCACAAAAATGATCATTGAAACCTAGCTCCCGAGAGTATTTCAGTATTTCAATTTTCTGTCGGAAATACCAAGCGAGTTTTTACAATGTCAGTTTGGTTTTGCACAAATTGTACGAACTTTATGTGACTCACGGGCACGATTTTTCAAAGACTACATACCCGGCAGTCAAAAATGCTTCCCGTTTTTCCATCAAAATTTCCATTTGAACCTGCTGAGATGTCGGTGTAGAAATACCAAGCGATTTTCCAACTTAAGGCCTCAACAATTGCCTCGGCAAAGTAGTACAAAATAGCTACAAAACGCTTGAGCGTTCGGTGACGAAAGTCCGCCACCGATGTAACTTCCGGTGTGACACTTTAGTGGCGTGACAAAGGTGGCACGTGGTGTTGGTTTTCGCGCCAAAACGAACTCAGCGAAAGTACCGGCGCTTTGAAAAAGTCCTAAAAAGGGATACCCTTATTAGTTACTAGGTCCAGTAGGACCCAGACCTAGATCAACAGAACCTCAACGCTATTAGGCACACGTTGCGAACTGATCTGAGAGTGGTCTCCTCACTGAGGGGACAAATCCCCTGAATTTGAAAAAATCTACTTGAGTGACTATATATAGAGGAACGCTTTGTATTTCTATTTAACCGAGAGCTTCGTTGCTTCCAACGCTAAGCCGTTTAGCCCACAGAAGAACTTCGTCGCTTCCAACGCTGAGTTCGTTTTGGCGCGAAAACCAACACCACGTGCCACCTTTGTCACGCCACTAAAGTGTCACACCGGAAGTTACATCGGTGGCGGACTTTCGTCACCGAACGCTCAAGCGTTTTGTAGCTATTTTGTACTACTTTGCCGAGGCAATTGTTGAGGCCTTAAGTTGGAAAATCGCTTGATATTTCTACACCGACATCTCAGCAGGTTCAAATGGAAATTTTGATGGAAAAACGGGAAGCATTTTTGACTGCCGGGTATGTAGTCTTTGAAAAATCGTGCCCGTGAGTCACATAAAGTTCGTACAATTTGTGCAAAACCAAACTGACATTGTTAAAACTCGCTTGGTATTTCCGACCGAAAATTGAAATACTGAAATACTCTCGGGAGCTAGGTTTCAATGATCATTTTTGTGGATATTGAATGTATTGATTATTCATGAATTTTTGACTGCCGGGTATCTAGTCTTTTGAACAACCGTGCCCGTGAGTCGAGGATTTTATAGTACGCCGAAGCCAAGAGAATTCGTCCACAACAAAAGCAAAACATTATTTAGAATCGCTTCGCATTTCTCAGCAAATATCAAATACTCTCGCAGGGTTTCAACTTCAGTTTTTGTAGAAATTATTCTATAAGAGTTGACACCGGAGTCAGAGTACGAATTTTTTCTAAGTGTCGAAGAATCAAGATTTTGTAGTATGCCCAAGCTCGAAAATTTCCTCAAACACAAAGCCAAAACTATAATTGAAATCGCTTGGCATTTCTAAGCAAAGATCTATAGTTTTGAGGAGGATTGGATTGGTTTTTCCGTGGAAATTCTAGAATAATTTCAGACTGCCGGGTATGTAGTATTTTGAAAACACTTCCCGGCTGCCGGGTATCTAGACACAATGGATAACACCCGGGGTATCCAATCGAACAAAATCGAACCAAAAATCAATCGAACCCAATCGAACACCAATCGTTCGATTGGGTTCGGCAATCGAACAAAATCGAACATTTATTTTGCTGTGAGTTCGATTTTCGAACCAATCGAACTCAATCGGGTTCGATTTTTTTCGGAATCTTTCTCATGATAAGTAAATCACGCATGACTAATCAAAATCAACTTTTATTGAATGGAATAAATATAAAAACGTCCAAACATCGAACTGAATGTCAATGTTTAGTAAAATATATTTGGTAGAAGAGAACAAAACGGCGGTAAAATAACTGAACAGCATTATTGTTTACATTTCTATATTAGAAGGAAGGATATGGCAATCAGTTCAATATGTGAAGAATCATTATTAGCAGCCAAAACGCCGGGGGCGGCCAAAAGCGACGTTGACAGGAGAAGAGCAATTTCCAGCATGACAACAATTACATTCGAGGAAGTGCTTACTATTAACATGAATGACAAAAATAACAAGTGAACAACAAGTAAAACATTTTTTTTCTTAAGATCGAAATCATCGTAATAAGCAAAAAACTTGCATGCAAAATTGACTTCAGTTTCGGATGAGTACGTTGTTCGACTGCCCCAGTCGTGGCTCTTGAAATCAATCGATGCAGAATTAACGTCGCGTCTCTGGCGTGCCCGTGGCTATTGTGCAGACAATCGTCCTATCCCGGGGTATGGCGAATCGCCAAAAAAGGATTAGGGGAACGTTGCACCGTACAATATGTACGCAGTATAAACAAACAGGAGTTCGGTAATCAAGAACGTTCGATTGAGTTCGATTGACCAAATTTTATTGTGAGTTCGATTATGTTCGATTACCGAACCCAATCGAACGATTGGTGTTCGATTGAGTTCGATTACCGAACGTTCGATTGGATACCCCGGGATAATTATTGCCTAGTTTCCAGCGTTCAAAAGGTCATCATTATATTGACGTGAGCATTTACACCCGTTTTTAGGAAAATCTGTCACTAAGTGCTTACAGTACAATGGAGTAACAGTCACTATTTCAAGTGCTTTTATTGCAAAATCTGTTTCAAGAGTCATCATCAAAATGGTGAAAAATCTGAAAGAAAACGATGTGAAGTTCTTCAACCCTTGTTGTAATGAACATGCTTTTTGTAAATCGTCACGCAATCTTGTCCAAATGTTTAATCGTTTCTGCTTTTACGGACAATACGGAAGAAGTAACATCAACTCCTGTTCATACTTTAAATTTTGTGAAGCATATAACATTTATGACTGTTTCGTTTTCATCCATAATCATCCACGATGCCCCTAGCTTGCTATAAGCATTTTAAATTAAACTCCCGAACACAAACCTCTAACCAATTTTAACCGGCTTACGAAAACCGCGCAATCTGTATCACTATGCCATACGGCATTAGACTCATGTCACCCTTGGTGACCTATTTTTTCAAGATGTGTTGTCCGTGACGTAGCTCCTTTAAGTCTGATACATGAAACGGGTAGCTTCACTACAATGTTACGGCTGTCAATTAAACTTGTCAGTCTATTGTAAGTTTAATTTGCTGTGGTTCGGCGAAAATTCCAAGTTTGTACATCGATCTCTTTGCATAAAGTGCACGTAGATTTAGAGAAACGAGCATGTTTTTATTGTTAGCAACTTTAAAAACACACAATTTATAAATCCACCATGTCACATAAATAATTAAGCTTGTAGTTAATGTATAGTGATTGGCCGCTAATTGTATTCAAACTTGATGGGCTTGAATGGCACAACAAATGAGCGACAACGATTACATTTTCAACCAAATACTGCCAACCTGAACAAACAGATCATTTTGAATTCAACACCGACAAAACGACTGAACTTTACTCGTCATGCATTCAATTGAACTGAGATTTATTTTGTCACAAGGTGAAAAATTATTTTTGTCACTAACTGACGGGTTGATTGATGATTGGATCAATTGGAGGTTGAATCATTCAGTTGTTTTGTCGTCATTGCTTTCAGAATTATTGTAACAGTTGTGTCTCTGTTAACTTCAGTTGTTGACTCATATTAGTGTAAAAAACTTTGAATACTTATAATAAACCAACAATTTAGTAACAGTTCGTTTACCTATGTAAGGCCTCTTTGTTGGCAATGTGGTAGGGTACTTCACTTGTTTCTGCTCTGTGGATTAAAATTTTGCTATCAGACTATGCAATAAAAATAGCATTAAATTGTTCGCCTCTAAATTTGAAAGAAAACAATGATCATTAATTGTCTTCAATCAGTGACCAGTTGAGCCATCTTGTGTACGGTACTCTAGCCTTTGCATTTCACATTTTAATATTTTGCAATTACTAATTATGAGGTTACTTCCAAAAAAGCATGATTTGATTTTTTTTTTGCAGTGTACGTATCAAGGGGGGTCCAGCATACATAATTCCTGTTACTTTGTGCTTCTGAAAACTAGAGATGATTACCAGAGTAAAATGTAAATGTAACTTTTGACAAATAAATTGACATCTGTTCTTAATCAGCTCTCAACTTCTCCATTTTCTTGGGATGTATAGGACATATTTGAAGACCCAAACATTTCCTTTTTGCAAGCTGAATTTCTACTCGTGCATCAAGGAGAATTACCATACACCGCAGACTAGTTTTAATATAGAGAAGAAAAAAATTGAGAAGCAACAGATTTTGAGCTGAATAAAAAACTGGTATGAAGAGAGACATATTACACAAGATATACCTTTGAAAACGCTTACGGGGAGGGGGGCTGGTCAGCAGGCGAAAAGCATGACAAGGAGTCTATAGCAGGTATAGGGCTAGTGTCGATGCAGTTAACACCAGGCAAGGAAAAGAGGAGGAAAAAAGCAGTGCTTAAATTATAGAAGAGGAGAAATTTGGCCGTGCATGAAAGTGAAAGAAAAAAAATGTGCAAACTGTTGTCATTTTACTTTGAGTTGTCAAGGAGATTCACTGTGATAGTTAAGCAATGGGACATAAAATCGTCAACGATGGAGCGATTTTGGAGACATCCTTCACAGTGCTAAATTTTTCGTGGAACAGAGAGAGGTGTTTTGCATTTGTCATGACCACGAGTCAAGAAGAAATGTGTCCAACGATGTTACCGATTGTAAAGAAACTGTGGTGGAAATTAGTGTTGATGGCATTAGAAAAAGAGTACTCAGTTATGGGGATAAAGGATTATGAGAAATGAACGGAGCTAGTCCTCAATGTTTTCTGATTCTGACTGCAATGGCGTTAAAAAAAATAAAGTCAACATCTTAAATCCCAATGGTCTTTTTATATACCGAATGAAGACTTTTGCC
>NW_027558806.1:0-8098 GCF_052425735.1 Oculina patagonica | reverse complement strand
ATTTATGCATGCAGTTGGTATCCCCCGCGACCTTAAAGTGGTACTATGATCAAAATTTTACCTTCCCTTTTCTCTTCGGTTTTTGAAAGTACTTACATTAAATAGTAACCTTGCAAAATTTTAAGTTCAAATTCGAATTGGAAGACCACTCATTTCACGCGTAAACTTCGGCATTGGCTTGCCGCCATTACTAGATTCAAAAATGTCCGAGGACCAAATAGAGATCTGGAACTAGTTGGGGCGAGAGCATGCTGACGTCATATGCGCATCAACAAAATGGCTTCTTCGAAGGCTGGAGTGACCGATCTGGAAAAACATTGGTTTTCTTTTTAATCTGTAGTGATGTAGAAGCCGTATCTACTGCGCAAATGTTTTTTAAACACACTTCAGGGCATCTCCAAGTCACTTTTGCACAACATAGTGGCAGAAAACATTTCAAGAGGCGGAATTTTTAACTCGCCCGAACCACGCAAGATGAATAATAGATCGTCTGATAACTTTGAGGGAAACTTGTACTCTTGGAAATGCTTTATAGATATTTCTCCCTGCAACCTTTGTGAGGTTAACTTCTTCAACTATCCAAGGGAAGTGAATAGAATAGAACGCTTCGAATTATCTACAGTGAGTTTACTGTATTCGCTCCTTTTTAGAAGCAAAACATTGGGTGAGTGGCGTAATTTACTTCTGTTGCTCAAGCTCTCGTGTTCTAGAATAGTCATTTTTAAATTTATTGTAAATACTTCATGTCATAAAGGTAATTTTTGGGCAAATCGGCCTGTATGTTCCTGAATTATATCCTCTATTGTACAAATAAACTTAAATAAATTCGCACGAGGCGGTACATTATGTGAAAGTACATACAGTGGATGCAAAGCTAATAGCAATATCTTTTTACTGATTATGTACTGAAAATGTTTCCATTGTAGTCCTCTGTATACACTGTAGTCTTAATAAACTCACCAGCACGTCTTCAGTGTTGTTCACTTGTTTATTTCTGCCATGCAATATAAAACACTACAGTAGGACTGTACTTCATTGTGCACTTATAGTATTCATAAACATTTTTTGAGAAGTAATCTCAGGATAGAACAGTGTTAGCCTGTCTCAGAGACATACATGCTATCCGGATTTTACTCAGTATATCTTTATTATATTTAAGTACAACAGGGGCCATGAGCTATAATTATGACCTGTGCCAATCACTCATGCTGTGTGCAACAGAGCACCGTTGAAATCCTAGCTACTCTTTATTTTAAGTTTGCAATATATTTATTTTTGGCATGCTCTTTTTGTTCATAAGTTGAGAATGTAGTAGCCAACAATAAATCATGTGAATGTGCCAGAAAACCCCTGAGCTGCTGATCCATCATATTTTCTAACACAAGTACAGTCACATCTGTACCATAAATAAAAATGTTGTATTGATTGAGGTGAGGTGGCCTAAGTGTAAGTTGTCGGACTCCGGATCAAGCGGTTCAGGTGTGGACTCTTACTGGTGTCATTGTGCTGTGTTCTTGGGCAAGACTACTCTCATGGTGCCTCCTCTCCAAGTGTAGAATGGGAACTGGCAAATTGATGGTGTGACGAGGGCATGCAAGTCTAGTTGCTTGGTGGGCAACTAGACTTGCATGCAGACCTTGCCTTTTGTAACAAGGGGGCAATTTTGAGGTCACACAGGACCCTTGCAACCATTATATACCGGTATGTATTTATTTAAAGAGTATACACAAACTGCGAAGCCGACAACAAATACAGTCAAACCTGTACCATAAATAAAAATGTTGCATAGCAATGGGGTAGTTGTTTTGATTTAGGTGCGGTGACCTAATGGTCAGTGCGCAAGACTCTGAATCAAGCTGTTCAGGTGTGAGCCCAGACCAGTGTCATTACATGTATGTGGGGGGAGTGGGGAGGTTAAACCTGTGATGCAATTGTACTTCCATCTCATCCAGGTTGCTTAATCCTACTTAAACCAAGATATGCTTTGGCCTGATGGGCAAGCAGGCTTGCATGCAGACTTTGCCTTTTTACCGAATGGTAATGAGGTTATGTTATGGGCCGCATTTTCTCACTCGAACACTCACTCACTCGATTCTGATATCAAACCGCAATTAATTTAGCATTAAAACGAGAAACGTGCTGACAGAAAGGTCCTTTAAACGCATTCAGCACATGTCAATCAAATCTCAACCTCGTTCCAGGGTCTCTCTCTTTCAGGGAACTAGATTGAATTTCACAAAACAAATCGAAAGAGGATCACTACCACTTATCCTCTGGTGATAAAAGAGAAAAGAATTCGCTCAACGAAGCCTCAGAGCATAGGCTATCAATTACCTATTCACGTAAGAAAACATTCAAAGACGCGTTTTAGTAAACACAACATTCATGCACGTTTTTTTTCGCGTCACATCATCTTCGTGTCACGTCATCCGTTCTTCATCTTTTTGAGTCGTGCAGAAACGCGCATCTTTCTCTCAAATTTTAATGGCTGCTTAAAATAACGCTATACGTGCTGGCAGAAAAGTAAACATATTCACAAAACAAATTTACTTAATGCTAAAAAGGATCAAAGGTTACACTTAAATATTTTTTGTTATAAAATAGAATTCGCGCTACGAAGCCTGAGAGCACGAACCATCAATGACGCAATTCCCATGGAAATTCACAGGGAAATAAAGTGAGATTGTGTTACATTATTGAACGCTTATTTGAAGAAAAAAACTATCAATGACCCATTCACGCAAGAAAACATTCGAAGGCAAATTAAGTGAGATTGTGACATTACTGATAGCACCAATGAACTACATATAGTTACGCTTAAAAACTGTTAAAATTATTACGCTCGCCTTGTGACGTGTTTTAGTCAACACAACATCCACGGCACGTTTTTGTTTCGCGTCACGTCACCTCGTGTCACGTCATCCGTTTTTCATCTTTTTGACTCGAGCAGATACACGAAGTGCTCGGGCGTATCTTTTTCTCTCAATTTTTTTTCGCTGCTCAAAAATAACGCTATACGTGCTGACAGAAAAGTAAACATATTCACAAAACAAATTTACTTAATGCTTAAAAGGATCAAAGGTAATACACTAACCGGTAAATATTTTGGTTGTGAAAACTGAATAGCGCTACGACCCCTGAAAGCACGAGCCATCAATGACGCAACTCACGTGGAAAAATAAAGCAAAGTGAGATTGCTTTACTTTATTGGACACTTATTTAGAAAAAATGCGGAGGTCGGCACTTCATCCATCGAATTACCATGAGGTTGCTCGAAGAGCCTTTGATTGCATCAAGGGAGCATTTTATTCAGGGTTTAAGTTGACACAAGATTAGTCCCAAAATTGAACTCTCAATTACATACACATACTGCAGATGCACAATGTACTGCCAGTGATATTCTCTAGAAAGAGCCACTGTCATATTGCATATGATACCATAAAAAAATATATTCTTGAGTAGATGCCAGACCCGACTCACCGCAGGCTTCATTTAAATGCCGGTTCAAAACTGGAAACGTTTGATCAAGGTTCCAGTGTTTGTTTGAGGTCCAGGTGTTCCCGTTTATGAACTTAAAACTTTATACCGTTAATATTATTTTACTTGTTCCCATGTTGTGCATATATTGTTTCAGTTATTTTTATCATAAAAAAATCACGGGGCCAAGAGGAAAACAAATGGGTGAAATGAATAAGAAAAACTACTCCTACCCAGTTTTGCTGCTACTTGTGGGACAGTTTCATAACATCAGTAAATAGAGTGAAGGACTCTATACAGCATTGAAATGGTTTTCTTATTTTAAGAAACAGGAATACTGAATGCTGGCTGAAGCTAGATGTCTGAAGTGTTATTACCCATTAAAACACTTAGTTTTAAAAAGGTTTATTACCTGTATTGTAGTCAAGGAAGGTAAAACTGTATAAAACTCAAGGAGCTAAATCCATTGATCACCTGCACCATCTTGTTGACTTTTATTTTTCTGTATAAATTTTAGATTATTTCATGTTTATAAAGCTTTTTTCGGAATAAACAGCTGAGATAGATTTTATGCCCATGGCGTGTATGATAGATTACAAGAATGAAAACAACAGTAAAGATCATTTCAATCCTTCGCAAACGGCAATAGCAACCTACATGTATATATATGCAGAGCTCTCTATTAATTCAAACATTCAGTTGCAGACATTTTATCCTAACTATTCAATGTCGTTCTCATCATACCATGTATTCAAACGTATGTAGTCCATGAATCGCCGTTCCTCTTCGTTCTTCGAGGCTTCTTCGATCGGTGCTTCGATTGGACAAGAAGACGGCAGCTTCGTTGTAGGCATACAGCGCCAAAACCTCATCGAATGAAATAAATATTGAAGTATTTGCATACAAACATTGCCCTTTAGACCGACGTCAAACGGCTTTAAATTCTCATTATAAGAAACGATACCGCTAAATTGCAATGTCTCCTCGTTGCGGCTCTCTTGGGTTTCGCCACCGGGCAAACTAGACGAAGAATTTGTCGAAGAAATATCTTTTATAACCCTGTTAATTCTCAGTATATTCTCTCTTGGAACACTCGAAGCTCGAAGCCACGATGCGCATATGACGTCACGGACCAACTCATGCGTAAATCCGCTTTTCAGTACAGTCGCTGGCTCACTTTGGACGTCCGAGTAATGGCGGACGGGTTTTCCACGATTTTCGGCAAGCTATTTCAAGGCTTATCTTGCTCGCAACGTTCTAAATTCTAGCGCGCTACTTAAATATAGACTTAAAAATTGACTTTAGAAAAAGACGAAAAGAAAAACAAAAATTTTGGTCATAGTAGCACTTTAAACCAAAGAACTCTTTGTTTCACTAGCCAATAGGTCTCTGGTTGGCACATTAATAACAATAGGTGTATTTTATGTTTTATTTTAGCCTCTTATACCCGGGAGTTCCGATACGTACCCAATCCCCTCCCTAATCCTCCACCCCCTATGTCACTTCCAGGGCCGGAGTGAACGCTCTGCTAGCGTCTTGTTTAATATAAAACTGAGGCTCGTTTTCTAACCTTTGAATAGAAGGACGCTTGTGAAAATGTGGGAGATCTCGTAAAACTTGGCAAAACTCTGTAAACTCTGGCCTGCCGCTCGTGTTCCCACAGCATTTCTCGTTCTCTCAAACACGTGTTTTTAAAATTCATATAAACTCGAAAAATGTTTTGTTTGTTTCAAATATAAAGCAAAATTTTTAACATTCCCGACATCTAGGTTTACCAAGAATAAGAGATAGCTAGTTATTGTTTTATCGTTCTACAGACCCTTTAAAGGGACTGTGTCACGGCTTAGTTAATTTTATGTTATTAAATTTTGCCAAACACCCGCTATGAAACTAAATGTTTGCAAAGAAATTAATTCTATGATTCTAAATGACAAAACCATAGCTTCACTGCAGCCAAATGTGTTTCCCGGAGTTATAATTTAAAGTTACAAGCAAATAAGATTGACTTTGAAAACTGTTCCGCCGGACCATTTTTAAAAAACCCATATCGCAATCCGTTTCAATCTTCGTCACTATTGGCCATCCGTACCTTCTTTTGCATTTGGTGTGTTATTTAAATATCCTTTCACTGTTTTAAAATGTTATTTTATATATTTAAACAAATTTGATGGTCAATTCCTATGCCTAAATTTGGCTAAAATCCTTGACACGGTCCCTTTAAGGCAGGGTTTCACCTAAAGGCCGGTGAAACGGAAATATCTCGTTCGCGTTTCAAGGAATCCGAAAACGCTTCACTCATCCCATATATCTATGTTTTGCGGTGTTTTGTACATTTTTTTTTTGGGGGGGGGGGAGGGGTTGAGAGAAGGTGTTTTTTTTTTCAAAAGATTAGCAAAATGTAGAGAAATAAGAAATATTGGAGATTAAATGTGATTTAAAAAATTAGAATTTGGAGTTTAAAATTGGTTGGCGGACACCAGACAGTCCCCCTGACAATCGACTGACAACCTGGAGTGATCTTGCGTTGGGGTCAACTGTCTGGTGGTGTTTCAATTTTCTTCAACCCTTCATGAAACCTCTTAATGATGTCATTCAAATTCAGGTAGAACCCCTTTTAAAAAACCTTGTTTATTTATGAAAAAGTTATATATCAGAGTATTCCATCAAAAAGAGTGTTACCCGAAAACAAGGACTTTTCAAGTTTGCTGACTTTACTTTGTATGTCCATTGGTTTCATTTCAATGCGATCTGCCAGAATAGTTAGCAGCGCTTCATACGAGCTAGGAAATGAGCTCTGATCTGCACAGTTCGCAGGGTAGCTGATGTACTTTAAATCGTTGTCTGCTGAGAGGGGATCGTCTCCAAAAAGCCTGTCTGTTTCAATTCCACGAGATTGCATTCTGTCAAAACAGTTCGCTTTTCCTCTGTCAGTGTTAGCTTCGTGCACGCACGTGGCAGGAAAACTTGTGACTTGGGGCGTGGCTGAGCTGTCAAACTCCTCCTGTTGTTCACGGCTCATTAGGCTTTTAAAGAGTTGTGCGTATTTTTCTTGGCTCTCCTCGTTTGTAATGCGGTTTGCACGAAGGTTTTTTTGCTGGTTTCCAGTGTAAACCTGGTCGGTGGGTTCCCAAGAGCCAAAAATGTCTGATTTACAGAAGGCAGTATAAGCCGTGGGATTTTGTACGAGTTTGAATTGTTCGTCTGTCCAAGGGACGCCATTTTCGAACTTCCTTGCCTCGCAGTGCTTCCAGCTTTTCAGCCAATCGGTGAACAGGGGAATGGTATCACATGATTTCCTGTTGGAGCTTGATTCTGTAGGCACTGCAATTGCTTCTTGTTCCCTGCAAGTTAGAGTTAAGAGTGTAAGACGTACACAACTCGGCAAGTCATCCACTAAGAACAAACAAGCAAATAAAAAAATGGCGAGCACCTCAAGGCTTTGACGTCAGCATAGCATCAAAGGAGTAGGTATTGTTGCTAGGCAATTCGCTGGATAAAATTGCTGGCTCAAGAAATTTCCTTGGACAGATTTTACTTATTTATTGCAACTTTTGCTGGTGTGTCTGAAACGTCAAGCAGTAAGAAAATGCCACTTACGCTCATGTATAACCTGCTATCCATTTGAACAATGGTTTTATTATTTGACTTCCTTAATTTTTTAATTCTTGAGTTGAATTTAGCATTAAAATTGACGTTCAGAAAGTCATTCAGAAAGTCAGTAAAATGCTTTAATATTATTCAGTGATTTAGGTATCGGTCAACAATCCTGGGCACCACATTTAATAAACGACACGCAATCTATGCAGAAGCGATGACATTTCCCTAGGGGGCCTTAAGTATTTTTTAGGAAACTTGTCAAGAAAAATTAACAATAAAATAAAGATAGCTGACAACTTCTGAATTGAATGATTGTTCATCAACTGTTGCACTATCTTGTAGCATAGCAACTGGTTTAAGCTTGATAAAGAATTCTTCCCGTTCTTCACTCGAGCCACCAAGGTCCACTCTCATAACTGTTTTACACAGGCCAACTGTAGAAGATGTTTGTTTACTGAATCTAATTAAACTCGTCAAGTACAATTTCCCATTTTTGATCAAATTTTGTATTTTCATTTCTAACTTTCCAGAAGTAGTGTGCTTTCTGTTCTTTGCAGCGGTTTGTTATTGTGCTAAACACGATCTATGCTCACATCTCATTTATTCCTGTAGTTAGTTCCCAGTCCTATTCGGTCAGTCGATCATGACAGAACTGGTCGACGGCACATGACATAAAGCATTGACTATGTCATCGCTTAATAACGGATTCAATTGGAGTGCTACAGTTCAAACTAAAGCCAGTCAAACTGACATATGTTGGTTTGAAATCTAGTCAAACCAGTGTACTTATGAAAAATCTTTACTGCTGCTTACTTGTTTGCCTGAAACATGCAGAAAGAAAGTTCAACAACAAACTTGATGAAGACACGGCTTATGCAGCTCGCCTCTTCTTTTATAGAGTGGAGTAGAATCCCGATTTCTTGAACCCTCGATTTCTTGAACCTCCCAATATCTCAAACCAAAAGTAGACTTACTAAGAAAATATTGTAATCCAAGATGGCGGCTCTAATGACGTCATATGGGA
>NW_027558805.1:0-8105 GCF_052425735.1 Oculina patagonica | reverse complement strand
TATTATAATTATAACAAATCGACCACATTTTTCGATGGTCTACACTCCTTTATGGTCTCGTGTCGTCATGACGTTGTCATGACGACACGAGAATATCTTACAGGGGAGAAGGTGCATTCCATGCGTGTTTGCTTTGTGAGGCTGCTAAATTTTCCCGCCATGTCAACATTTGCTTCTTTTTATTAAATGCCGAAAAATACGATTATCAGATTTAACTCTTTTGGTGCGGTTGTCGAGAAAACTCGACATCTCATTTCGTGACTCTGAGTGCGGATGTCGAGTTTTCTCGACATGATAAACAATCCCAGATTTCCTTTCGAAACTGCCTTCAATAGGGGCGCTATGATCAATAATTACTTCAGATACCCTCTAGGAGAACTGGAAAGCGTGACAAGCACGATCGTTTGCCATTTGTACATGATGGCGGAGTATTATCGACAAATTCCTGTTACAATGTTGCTGTTTACGGCTAAAGGACATTTAAACATGGCGTCGAATAAGAAATTTTCAAACGAGGAGTGCTTCGGAGAAGATCCTAGCCGACTTTTGCCGAGAATATAACAGTTGTGGTTTACGAATCAAGCGATTTCAATGAACAGATGGAGTATTTGAGACGCGGCTATTGCAAAACAATGATTTCAACCTTCACGCTTGGGAAGGAAGCTATCTGATGGCGAACGAAATTGCTGAAAGGACCACGATGCAATGAATTTATGAAAAGGTGGCTTTATACGATGTAGAATTATGCTAGGCACAACTCCTGAAAATCGTAATTAAATTGCTTAAACAGAACGAAAGATATTGTTGAATATGATGCGTGACTGTTTGGTTCAACGCACTGTGAAAAAAATGCAGCACTGCGGGGGAGTAAGGTCAACAGAAAAGTCAGCACCGAAAGAGTTAAACAAAACAGATGCTGTTTGCAATTAGTTGACAGTTGTGTTTATTTATTTATTTTTTCTTAGTGATAAATTAAAGTGATCACACAAGATTCCCGCCATTCTAGTCATATTAGTCAATCAGATAATAGCTACGTTTGTGACTTTATTGGTAACTGTGTTTTATGATTTTGGTACAGCAATAGGGAAAAAGTACCGTATTTATTCAGCTATAAGCCGACCCCGGCTATAAGCCGAGACCCTAAACTTTCGGTTTTCAGAACCAGTTCGAGTCTGAAAAAATAAACCCAAAACACTCGGCTATAAGCCGAGACCCAGTTTTTCCTTCAAACTACAAAACAATCCACGTGCAGCAAATCAACATATTTGTTAAATCACAACTACATGTATGCAATCGAAAAAACAACAAAAGAAATTACTAATAAAAGGTGAATTTATTTAGAACCGTACATACGCGTGACAAAAAATTCACCTGAGTTTAGAATCCCATCTCAAACAATCACGCGTTGTTCTGAAGAATTAAGTGGTTATCGATCATCATACCAAAAGCTACTAGTTTTCAAACAACTAAACCTCCTGATGAAAGTTGTTGCTGAGGTAGAGACCGTTCAAAACAACTGCAAAATCGCCAGAGAATACGGGATGAATACTGTTCAGTTCGTTGCAAAATATTTCGCCAGTCGCCAGCGAGCAGATCAAGCGGATGAACTTTAGATGTTATCAACACGAAACGCCGTGCTGTTGCCAGTATTTGTCGAGTATTCTGAATCCAATCAAACTTTTCTGAAGTGGTTTCTTTTAGCAGAGAAGTCGTGGTATTAAAAGTTTGTAGTTTTGAACAAAAATATTACATACTTCTCTTGAAGTGTCAAGTTAGCGGTGATTCTGCATAAAACTATTAAAAAGCTGAAGGAAAAGAAACAGTCTCAGGCAGAAATTTACTTGTGAAAGAGATTGCAAGGAAATTGTTCAATACAAGCAAGATTTCGAATGATCTCGACCGTTCAAAAGACGATCACGCACGCCGACAAAATAATATTCCAGAGCGAGCCGATGGACGACCGCAGTTGCAGCCTCTAGTAAATAGCGAAGAAAAGACGAATAAAAACTTCATTCTTAACGTTTCTTCACTAAACCAAATGGCTTTTTAGGAGCCGCCACTTAAATAAAAGGTAATGAACAAGAATTAATTACAAATGCTTGTTAATTTTCTTCATCGATGATCGCTCTGCTTATAGATGAATAATTTATTCAAATTCAACTCTTTTCTGGTACCATGGAATTTTTTTCGGCGGAAATACTCGGCTATAAGCCGAACCCCCAATTTGGTTGAGTTTTGACCAGTTTTCTGTAAGATTTGGTGAAAAAATCGCTCGGCTTATAGCCGAATAAATACGGTATGTCTTAAACAGTATTGCGCCTTACAGAACTTTAGGTTTGTCAACAATATGTCAGGAAAAGTTTTTTTTGCCGTTTCAATTTTTGATTAAATCCGATTTCAAATTGAAGATGTAATAGACCGTAATAGTCGAACCACATGTGTGCCGATACTTTTACTTGACTAGCTAGCTGGTGTAAGTTGGAATTTGCGCTGATTAAACTAGTTCAAAACAACTGGTAGATCCCGTGGACATTATTTTCCTTGCATGTCTTCAATTTGAGTATTACCCTAAACCGTGTTGGAAAACAGTTCAAAACTCTCCTAGTCATGAAGACACGCCAAAGGTCAACTCGCCAAAGGTCAACTCGCCGCTGTAAGAAAGAGCTATGCCACCCAAAGTGAATGTCACTGGAAGGAGAGATAACGCTTTACACGTTTTATGAATTATTTGACGAATTTGAAGCATTTGAGACCTAAATTCAACGAGGTTGAGTCAAAGTGCTGTTAAAAGATTTTTCGAAGATGATGTCACTTCAGAAAACGAAAGAATTGCAAAAAATTGGATATCTAAAAGTGAAATAAAAAATGTGGAAACTTTGCTTGGTAGACTGTGTGCGCGAGTTTATTGAAACGTTAGGCTGAAAACGTTCTTATCAGTCACAACTACAAAACAACATTGAAGGAGAATCTGTGACTTTGTTGACCTTTTTTTGATATTTAAGAACTATCTGTGACAGATGAATGCTTAGTGAATCAAAGTGCAATACAGCGTTTTCCCACAGCTAATTATCTGTCTATTCTTTTTTCTACTGTTATCAGAGTCCTATAACTGTTCAACGGCTACATGCTGGCTGCTGCTTGGAAAATTTCTTTTGATAAGGTTTCTGAATTAACCGGAATCAAGAGTTTCGTATATCTTGTTGTGAATGTCGCAACTTTTATCGAGCGACTAAAGTAGCTTTAGTTTTAGTTCAAATTTTAGGGGTGAGGCCAGGAGTCTACATGTAAGTGTTTCTTTATGTTAGATGCACGCTTTTTAATTTTCAATTTCTTTGCAATCAATAAATAGACGTGAAAAGCGTTCCATTTTTAAATAAATTAAACTCTGAAAAGTGACACGAGACACGAAGCCCAGAGGACTTTTGATCTTGTACATTAACCAAGCTACTCTGTGCGTAGTGATTCGTTGATGCCTGTTATCTATTAGAGTACAGACGCATAGATGACGTCACTACGTGGTGTGACTTGCGCACGTTATCAGAGTTTATAGTCCAAATCAGTGTTGTTGGCAAAGTTTTCAAAACTCGCAGACCACAACAAAACAAAAAAGTTCAGCTTAATTATATAGAATCTACAATAAGGAAAAATCCGCCAAGTATCGTTCACCTTTCAACGCATTTAACTGGGCTAAACAAGCTTGAAGAAATCAGTGGATGATTAGAGAAATTATCAAATCTGTAAGAGTTTATCCAATGTTGAACAGTTAGACGACGCCATGAATGGCGGTTGAACGCTGAGGTTAAAGTTTACAGATTTGAACAACTTTCCGAATGGAATCAAGGTTAGTTTTTCGCTGATGTTTTAATCTTCCATTATTCTTGTTATTAAATCGGTTTACTGGCAGTGCTTCGAGGATACAGAAAACTTTATCGTAAAATGAAAACAACTTTAGCAAGTACTGCTAGTGGCATTACTTACACTGAAGTGTACTTACCCGTGTAAAAAACCAACCGGGATCTTGCCGGGATCCCGGCGGGGATCCCGGCGGGACGGGACCGGGAATCTTGGCGGGATTATGGCCGCCGGGATCCCGCCTCCCGGCAGGAATCCCGGCGGGATTCCTGCCGGGAATAAAAATCCCGGCGGCCATAATCCCGGCAGGATCCCGGCGGGATGCCGGCCGGGATTCCTGGCGGGAAACGAATTCCCGGCGGCCATAATCCCGCCAAGATTCCCGGCGAATTATCTTGCCGAGAATCTCGCCAAGATCTTGGCCTGAAGAGAAATTCCCCGCTGCCAAAATCTTGACAAGATTCATGGCAAGGGTGATCCCGGCAAGAATTTTGGTTACCGACAATTTCTTTTCTCGAAGAGATTCGTGGCAGGAATTCTGGCATTTATTTACAGCGTAGATCAGATACTGACAAACTAATTAAAACCATAGTAAACATATCTTGGCGTTTCGCATACCGGCAAAACAAACACACTGGTTCTGTATCAAAACAACATCATTTATTTACAGAAGCTTACAGAAAAAGATGGCCACAGTTTTGCTACCAAGCACATATATTTCTCAATGGTTGCACAAGTCGGAGAGAGCGAGCTTTAGTTCACAAGCAAATAAGCGAATATTCTTCTGTAAAATGTTTTGAACGAGACAACAAATACATAAAGGCAACTAACCTTTACCTTGTGCTCAAGCGAAGGAAGGTGCAATGATGTGAACTACCAAACGAGCGAACTATCTTTCGATCATCTGCGAACAAACCGCCGAAGACGAAGGAGCATTCTTTCCCGAAGCTTTTTAAATAACAATACAATATTTAAGCATAAGTTTACGTCTCAAGCATCAACAGGTACAACTTCGCATTAAATGGCCCGTACTCAAAATGTCTATCTCCTTCCACTGTTCGAAGTTCAACAAGTCCATTGACGAATCCCACAAGATGGCAACCTGTCGCTCGAATTAACAGCAAATTCCAGCAGTTTCCACAGAGGAGCTCTTCCCTGAAGTAAGGTCGATTCTAAACTCAAGTTCATAACAAAAGCAGCCAAAAAAACACATTTTTCCAGCCCTGGTTGTAAAGAGCAAACACAGAAACACTCCATCGTGCAACTGAAAATTTCTCTTCCCGAGGGTGGCGTGTACAATGTCCCACGTGACCTAAGGCAGCCAATCGAAACGCTCAGTTCACGACACCTTGCGGGAAAAGGCGGGAATATTCTTCGCTATCTGGGTGGTCTTCGGGAAGGTAAATAAGCTCTTAAAATATAAATCTCTTTCATATCCTCTTCGGAGCCACAATTAAAATAGCATCTAGATGTTTTTTCAAGGCAAAAAGCGCAATTACAGCGGATTCCTGAGTGTATTTGCAATTGGAAGAAAAAGGCCGACAGAAATTTGCCACTGGCTTTTGTCATTGGATTACTCAAAGGTATTAATTAAGGTTCCTCAAAGGTAAGAAAAGAAAGAAAGAGTTAAAAAAACTTGAAAAACAGACCGCGGATCAATAAAAATTCTTATCTTTTAATTTATCTTCACTTATTATCACGCGCCTCTTTGTCGCGCCAGTTCGTCTAGACTGATAAACTGTTTCCTCCTGGGAATTACCTCCGCGGCTCACCGTCACGTATTATATTTTTTTTCGACATTTTAAAAATCAAACTGGTTTAATTACTACCGTCATTAGTACTTTAAGTTTATTTCATCAATACACGCCATGACTTGCATTCCGACCACAGCATAATACTATTTGTGAGAATTTAAGAGAATTTCAAAGCATCGACTTTTCCCGGTGAGAACTGAGAAGTGAGTTGAATCTCGCCGGGAACGCTACCGAGATTTATTCACGCTGTGAAAAATTTGCCGTGTTTTTTTTTTTCTTGCCGGGATCTTGGCGAGAATAGAATTCCCGGTAAGATTCTTGCCGGGATCCGTGGCGGGAAATTCTACCCAGGCGGGATCCTGGCGGGAAGTCTGTTTTCTTGGCGGGATCCCGGTCTCGGCAAGATTCTTGGCGGGATCCCGACGTGCCGGGAATTTTTTTCCCGGTCGGGATCCCGGCGGGATATCGTCATCTTGGCGGGATCTCGGCGGGATCTTGACGGGATCCCGGTTCGTGGCGGGATCCCCGCCGGGATCCCCGCCGGGATCCCGCCGGGATCCCGGTGTCTTTTTTACACGGGTAAGTCTTCTGTTATTGTATAAAACAAATAGATTCAATTTTATCATGGGTCTGTTTAGTTATAGATCACAGAAGATGTCAGAATGTGGGAAGAACAGCAGTGACCCACTCGCCTAGCGGCTCGTGGGCCACTTTTTTGTTCTTACCACATTTTGACGTCATCTGTGATCTATAACTGAACAGACGCACAGCAAAATGGAATTTATTTGTTAAATAGACCATAGAAATGAGGTCATAAAATGTTCAAATGTGTTGCATCTAGGCGTGAACAGGTGATGCTGAAACTTGATATAGTGTAGAACCCCGGTAACTCAAACTCTGAAGGGAAATGAATAACCTACCTACCTATAGGTAGGTAGGTATAGGAAATGAATAACAGTTTGAGTTAATTAGCGGGGTTTAGAGTTATTGGGGTCGGTTGAATATTTAATTTGCCATGTTAATAATTCACGGCTTACTGATTTTTCAGTACTTCAGTATACAGTACAGTGCAAACTTAACTTATCTTGGCAGAAACTGAAACACTATTAATATGCATTCTTATGATTATACAGTACTGTAAATGTATGTTTGACTCATAAAATTGTGAAATGACTGTCAAATACATGACCCATTCTTTGCACTAATTATTAAAATCTAGTTTCTGTAGTGTTACACGACAAGAAGAGCTAATGGAATATTTCAATGGGCATCCTTTGCGAGTTACAAGGACCGCAATTTGAGTTATCAGGGTAATTTTAACCCAAATTTTGATCGAGGGAAACAAAATTTTGTTCCAGTTAGCGGGGAGTTTGAGTTATCCAAGTTTGAGTTAACCAAGTAAAAATGACTGAAAAGTGGGGTCAAATCCAAGGGAAATGGCACTCACTTCGAGTTAGCAGGGGAGTACAAGTTATCCAAGTTTGAGTTACCGAGGTTCTACAGACTAACTGTAGTTGGGTATTAAGGTTGCTGAACAGGTTTGCAGGTCAAATTTCTCCATGACTGAGATACTTGGCATACATGTAAAGTATGTAGGCTAGGCTTTCTTTAGCAGAAAAAAAAAATCCGAAATCTCTTTTCGCTTCCGAATTATGGTAAATTTCCATTTATATGTGACTCATTATGAATCACGCAACTTCTTATAAATACTGCTGATAGCTGTGTTTTTCGAGAAAAATAGCAGTTAAACTTCAAGAAATTGATTTTTAAGCTTCTTTTATTTTTACCAAAATCAATTTATGCCATTCAAGTAGCTTAAGTGTATTTTGTTTAACATTGGGAACAAAAGAAATATTTGCAAGCCTAGGCAACAATTTGTTTATGCATGTGGATAAAAAAAAAAAGAAATGACGCAATGAGGTATGTTTTTGTTCAGTACTCCAGCTCACACAAACTGCTTGACTCATGCAAAACTCAGACTTGAGTTGTCGGACGACGCTAAACAGAAAAATACAACGGGACGGCCTAAGTCTACTCTTTTTTTGGCGTGAAATATAAATGGACTCCTTTTTTATGTCATTCAACTGGTTTAGGTTTATTTTATTCAACATTCAGAACAAAGTAAATATTTGCATGCGTAAGCAGGAATTTATCCGGCCAGGCATGTGGATTATAAAGCAAGAGATGACGTAATGAGTGAAAATTCAGCTCACCCACATTCTGTGACTCATGCAAACATCAGACTTGTGTGTTCTAAAGATATTTTACTGTGCGGCGCCCTGCCTTTCTAGCCAAAGAACTGAAAGAAGTGGGTAAACGTTAACCACCTGGTGATAAGCTGCTTGAAGCCCCAGGGGGGGGTACTCAAAAAAGTTTTATACGGGGAGGCTCTGCCCCAAGTTCTAACCCCTTACCCTTTTATATACCATTTTTGACATAAATTGTACCCCTTTCGTATACCTTTAACTCAAAAAAGGTACCCCTTTCATATACCTAAGA
>NW_027558804.1:0-8112 GCF_052425735.1 Oculina patagonica | reverse complement strand
TCAGTTGTCCACAAAGCTCCCAAAGTTCCACTTTATTAGCTGAATTTTAACTTGCTTTGAAGCATAAAAATTTGTATTATAAAACATAGTGACCCTGTCTATAATGGATTCAAAGAGATAGTAACTCGCCTATAACCTCAGCCAGTCGCCTATTCTTCGTCATCTTAAAGTGCACTGAAAAATCGTTCGGGAGTTGCAATCGTGGGGGAGGGGTGCGACCGAAGCTGTCATTGTCACAAGCATGGTGAGGATTATTATCACAAAATGATAAAGATCCCGCCTTTGTGCACTGAAAGAACTCAACCTGGCAGTGTTGCATGTTTCCTTCAGTTACACATTCCCACTTTGCTTCAAATTTATTTTTACCCTCTGACTAAGCTGCATCATGATGAGGGTAGTAAGGGGGAGAGGGCGTGATCCTACGTATTCCTGAAATTGTAGATTAAGTAAAAAAAATACAAATCGCGTTTCTTTTCCAGCGAATTTCACGCGTCACAGTCTAGTTTTTGCCCTTATCACGCGCCACGCAATAACCCTCTGCTGCCCTGCATGATGGGAACGGTAGCATCGACCAAATTGAACTAGTTATTTGATTTTTATGCAGACTCACTGTCCGAAATCGCTCACTCTCGCTATATCCTTCCCCAAGAGGGGGTAGGAGAGACGTGAGAGCTAACGATCTCGGCATGCTGTCTAAAAACTAGAATTAACTACATAGATGTTCCCTGCATGATGGGAACGGCAACATCGAACAAATTGAACTACAGTTGAAGCTCTCGTAAGCGGACACCCTCGGGACGCGAAAAAAAGTGTCCGTAACTGGAGCTGGCCGCTTACGAGAATGGTTCTCGTAAGCGGCTACTAGAGGTGAAGGGGATAGATGGCCTCTTACAGGAGCTCGCCTAGCTAACAATAACCGAACAGACGTTGATGACGACAAAACAAACACTGAAATATGGTACTGTAATTACTGTAAAGTTCTGTAAAAATCATTGTGACAAACGGCAACGTGAAGTTGATTGAAAAACCAAGATACAGAGGTTGTTAAAAGGATTTTCTTTGGGGTGTCCGCTAACGGGAGCTTAAAAACAAAGAAAAGGTCTAAGTCGTAATCTCTGGAAGTGTCCGCGGCTGCTTACGGGAATGTCCGCTTACGAGAATGTAAAAATACAGAGTTTGTATGGGAGTTAAAACGGGGTTTCAAACAAGGCGGCCGTAAGTAGAGCTGTCCGCTTACGAGAGTGTCCGTTAAGAGAGCTTCGACTGTAGTTAATTGATTATTATGCAGACTGTCCGAGGTCGCTCACTCTCACTACATCCTCCCGGGGAGAGACGTGGAAGCCAACCAACTCGGTATGCTGTCTAAAAACTAGAATAAACTAGGTAGAACAGGGCCGTACCTAGCGGGGGGCGGGGGAGGGAGGCAGTTACCCCCGCCAGGAAAACCAAAACCTAAGGAAACTAAAGAAAAAAAAGAAAAACTAAAACTAAAAAATCCCCAGTAGCCCCCGCCAGGAAAACTTGCCCCCGCAGACAAAAAAAAATCCTAGGTACGGCCTTGTAGAAACAATGAGGAAAGTCGATCGTGCAAGTTATAGTGACGTAAGTACATACAAAAAAAATTCCTTTGGAGGCCTTACAACAAATTTTGTCTGAAATTGTGCGGACTGTTCAGTTTGCATACACATCAACACAGGAGGTCCCGTCATTATCTCCCTCACCGTAATTCGCCAGATCCTCGCCGTACCAGATTCGAAGCTCTTGTCCAGAAGACAGAAGGAGCGGAATTGAGATGTCCGTGAACTCAATCTCCTTGGAGTCTGCATTTTGGCCTGGTAAAGTATACTTGAACTCTTGACTCTCGGGAAGCAGAATGACGTTATCTGAGGATGTAATGACGGTAGAAATTTTACCGTTTTTCCAACAGCCAAACTTTGTCCATGCATCATCTCTTGCTACAGTACAAGTTACTCTACCAGATATATGAACAAGCTTCACTGCGTTAACAGAGCCCCCAGTTTCAACCTCAAAACTGCCAAACTGGCTGTTTTTCGCGCCGAAACAGACTGGAGCAGTGTTCAGCTTGCGCCAGGAGGCCAGTTCTATTGTTGAGAAAAATAATAAAAAAAATCCTTCTTATTGTAATAGATACAATATTAACCATGTCAAATAACTAGTGGAATAGTACACGCTACTACTTCGTATTAGTTCTTATTATTCTTGTTATAATGAATGAACTTTTATTTAATAAGTGTCATAGTGTTTAGCTGTTAGGCTAATTGGAAACACTAAAACAATTATAAAATTAAAAATCGCTATCACTATAAAATATCATGCTAGGTTAAAATCATATATCATCTAAAAATGTTTACATTCAATACACAATCTACATGAAAAAGTCTTCAAAAAATGATAAAAATAATAATAATATAAGAGAGAGTCAAAGGGAATACTTTGACAATGATAAAATACCTTGACAATAATTAGTAATTCTTTTTGTTTTTTACTCTTTGTTGTTCGTGTAAGCACTATGACACACTAACAAACAGTTCCTGTTTCACGGGAAGGGTAGAATCACTCTATCAATAATGTATTGTTTATTTAGAAAAAAAACTAACTTTTCTTAATATTCCATTACTTCAACATTGAGAAGCTGGGATCTGGAACGTTTATTATAATATTTTAGTTCTCAGACTTTAAGTGATTTTTATTCTGATTTATTTATTGGCGAAAAGTAAGTCGAAAATAGGTATTAATAGTAAAGAACTAAATAGTAAACCCGAAGAAATGAGGTTGTTGTTCAAGGAAGTTCCAAAGCAATTAAATTTTAAGAATTTGTTTTTTCAAACTGCAGAGGTCGCGAAAAGTTGAACAAAAACAACTTACCCGAGTCAGGGTTATCAGCATATACTGACGTTGCCTTCTCCACAAAATACTTGGGACGAAAATGTTTGGTGTTGTTGTTAAACTGGCATGTTTTGTCGGCAAGGTCGTAGTTTAAACTTTGACAAGCTGGTTGCATGTTACAGGCGATGTAACAAGTAGAGAGGCGATCTGCGGTGAATGAGTGATAAACGTGATCCACCAGGGCGAAGCCATATTCTGAGCGGTGATCTACACACCGTTTGCCAGCTAGTATTTGGAGAAAGGAGGCGAGGAAGAACATGACACTGAAAAACACCATCATGCGTGTTTAGGACCGCTGCAGTGTCCCGAACTGAACATTGTTGTTGGAGAAACGCAAGTCATACGTTATTAATACATATTTACTTGTCGACTCAATTGGATCTTAACTGTTTAGTGCTGTTCACAAAAGATCAAAAATTTATAAGCCACTTAACAGAGAGCAAAGCCGTCAATTATTCATTGAGTTTTACTGTTTATTTGGCAATAGTTTTTTTTTTTTGCATTGATTACCTAAAGTGTTATTTTTTTGTTTTGTTTTTTCCTCTTTTTAAGGCATAAAAGCCTTTTTAAAATCAACTGCGTTTACATCCAGTCCATTTCAGCACTGGCCGGTTTCTGCTATTTCGCACCTGTCCCACTTGGAGCACAGAAAGTCAACATAAAGCATGTTCTGATAAGTGGATTTCTGCAATCTATTCTCGAATTCTGATTGGATGGTCGAATAAAAAAAAAAATTAACAAATAAACGTTGTAAGCCCGTGTTTATTGGATACAAGGCCCTGACAACAGAGGTGTGATAATTAGCTATAATTGACAAATGAAATGAAACACGTGAACTGTGAGAGGTAAAAAGTTTCAGATCGGAAAGAGAATTTCACATTTTCCGCTTACAAGCCTTCCTGCAACGTAAGCCTTCAGCTGAAATTAGAACGACTTCGCTGGTCTTTTCCATCCCTGAGTAGAGAAGACAGCTTAAAGTCAGGCTCGGATGAAGGCCTTAAAAAACGTTCGAAAAAAATAATCAGGCTTCTTGCACGGAATTCAAACCTATACGGCTTTAGTGATGCCAATGTACGCTGTACGAGCTACTTGAAGTTCTAGATTAATTATTGTCAGTTTTTCCGTGATATGGTGAATTTGCATGTGATAATGAATAAGAAATAAAAATTGAGCCACTTTGCTATGTAATTGTAATCTGACTCCAACTATCGAGCTCGGTTCCCTTAGAGCGCGACTTTCGAATTATGGCAAGCTTTTTCTCTTGTTTGAATTAAGCTAGAGTTGACTGTATGTAAAAATGCACGCCATCTTCTATTTCTTAATTTGTTGACACAGTTTAATAACTAGCTGATTTCTTTAAATAACTGCTGGATAAAATAAAATAAAAGGGGTGAAAATATAAAATTCGCTTGAAACGTGCAAAATTGACCCAAACAGAGACCCACCCGTGCCAGAAACGCGCTACTTCCAAATTTGGTCATGATACCCATATTTGGAATTTTCTGGTTTCCGGAATGCCCGTATGTTTCTCCTCGTGTTGTTGTTTTGCTTTTGATCCTTTTTCTTGTGCAACGCAAGGGAATTTGGAATCTGGCTGTCAGTGGAAGATGTCTTCGCCAAGCCAAGATCAGGAGAGCGATGCTTTAGCTCTGCTAGCTCTAAAATCGGGCGCAGTTAATCCTGCAAGACAACTGTGGTCTGGTGTCAACACCGTGACGCCGATAGCCAAACTTGAAGGTCGCGAGTTCGAATATTTGGTTCGGCAAAGTCGGATTATTATCGGACGAAACAGCAGTCTTGGCAGTGTAGACGTGAATATGGGACATTCCAGTTTCGTTTCGAGGAAGCACTTGCAGCTCAAATTTGAGAATCAGGATTTCTACCTTAGTTGCAACGGGAAGAATGGAATATTTGTTGACGGTGTTTTCCATCGAAGAGGGGCACCTCCGCTGAAATTGCCTTACGTGTATGTATACAAACTTTACACTTTGTCGTATAATGTTTCGTAATTTTTAAAGGCACAGTTTTATTTTATGCTTAAACGTAGCTGATTTATAATGCTTTCAATGTGCTTTTTTCAGCTGTGTGCTGCGATTTCCTTCGACGAATGTGAAGGTTCGTTTCACGTCGTTGGTTAGTGACAAGACTCCAAAACGTGTTCCTAGCCCGCCGAGAACAAAGGTTCTTCCACCGCTTCGAATAAACATCCCGCAATCAGATTCTAACTTCGCCTCTCCAGTTCCTTCTCCAACAGGAACGATAAGGTATGAAACATTCCTGTTGTTAGTGGCGGTTTCTCATTTTATGTGCGTGTATATAAACCCACAGTATAAACTGACCGAGGTCACTAGAGTCGCACATTCTCTCACGATATAAACTTTGTTGTGAGCTTGCGTTAAGTTTTTGATGTGTATACGCACAAACTGAAATCCCTGTTGGCTTTCGTGTTCAGGTGTAGCCTGTCTGTTTTTTTTCCTGAGACTAATAATATCAAAGCTAATATATATACACCCTTCGTTGAATAAAACCCCTTGTTTATTTTTATTCACTGCTTTATGTGCATGAAGATTCGGGGTCAACTGTCCTTGCTCATCCGTGAGGGTATTTTTTGTGACCAGGAAACGGTAAAATCTTTAGATCGCGAAAATGGTGGAATTACACAGCAAAGATAAATTCAATTTGTTATTCTAAGCACGTGTTATGGGCACTTTAGCGTTTCAGTTACGGTATTTTGCTTGAAACTAGATCGAATGCTAAATCGCTTCGCTGCAGCTTTCATTCTGTCCGGTCTTTCGTATTTCGGTTGTCGGTTTGAAATTTAAACGTGGTTCATGTACTTGACTTTCTCATTGTGCTCATAGACAACGAAAAGGAATACAAAGCGTTTCTATTCAAGATTTAATTCCGTGTTTCGCAATAGCCCTCTGCTATGGAAATGTATTTCCGTTGATCGGTCGAGGTTACACACGTTGTCTGTTTCTTGTTATGTCTGCGCATGGCAATGTTTATTTAATTTTTGCAATAATCGAAAGTTTTCATTTGAAGGAAAATTAAGGAAAAACGACAGTGTTTCAGCGAGATTTTAAGAGAAACTAACAGCCCTGTCAATAGTTGAAGCCACCGAGAGATTTTTACATAAATTTCTTTACCGGCGCCACAACAAATTCCACTTTGTAAAACAAAACAAAACACGCAGTTAGTGTTTGGCTTGAGTTAAAATTTGTACAGATGTTTAAAATAGTTTGTACATCAATTCTTGTGGCACGCGTTTAAAAATAACAATCAAAGAGCTTTTCATTTGAAATCTTTTTGTGTTAAGTTCTTCTTGATCGAATCTGAAAACAAAACATCATTAAATCATGTCGGAGTTAAATTTTAGATGAATAGATAGATGTATATGTTGTGGTTTAATTTTATATTCGGTTTAAAATTTTTCAAACCAGTTTGATTTTTGTTTTTCATTGTCTCATATTAATTATCATGATCTGAAACAAAGGGAAATAAAAATCAAACTGGTTTGAAAAAATTTAAACCAAAGATAAAATTAAACCACAACATATATATGCGAATTTCTAGCCAATGTATTGTAGAATCAAACATGCAAGAACGTTATTTGAAATGAGCATGAACAATCGTTGCTTATTTTGCAACATATTCCAAAATAGAATAATTTCAGTGGTTGACTTGACTATGAAGAAATTATTGCACAATACTGAATATTTGATCAGCTGCTAAGAAGAAAATATTTGTCATATTTTCTGTGGGCTTATATTCAAAGAAAGAAATAAAGAACAACATTTTCACCTTTAAAAAAATGTTAAATTAAGCAGACATGTTTTTTTTGTACTTGATGATTATGTGGTTGATGACTTGGAATTTGAGCAGGACAGTAGACCCGGCATAGCAAATCGAACCCAATCGAACTAAATTTCAATCGAACTCAATCGAACCCAATCGAACTAAATTCATGGATTGAGTTCGATTGAGTTCGGCAATCGAACCAAATCGAACTCACCGAAAAGGAAAATATTCAATCGAACTTAATCGAACGTTCGATTTTCGAACTCTTGATTTTTGTAAAACCGGCATTGAAAAACTATAACCAGATCTTAGAAGATCGAGTTACTTCAGCCCAGAGTTTAGCACGTGGGTTGTAAGCTTCAAATGCGTAGTAAAAGGCTACCAGGAATGCCGCTTTGACGTCAAGGATGGCGAAGATTTCAATGTTTTAAAAAAATCGTATGATAAATTTTGCAGTGACTGAAAAACACGAAGATAAAAATCCGGGTTTCAGATGGGATTTGAACCCACGACCCTCCGTGATCTATTTTGAAAAATCGGCGCGAAAGGCCGTGCATTCCCGGCCGAATTGCAAACGAGCACGGACAATTAGGTCACCTTCATCGTGAACTAGTTTTCTTCCCTGTGGTAAGTAACACTCGGAGTTGTCAATTTGCAATTGTAAGTTAGCTTAAAAAGGAAATGGTGCAATAATTCTTGAATACGTACGCTGGAATAACGATATTTGTGTTTGTTCTGTTCCCTTAACTGCGGGAAGGGCTTTCTGTTATTAGCTGTTATTAAATAAACTGTAAAAAAGCGCAAGAAAAAACCTGCTTTCGACGGGATTGCTTTGTATGTATAGGTTTCCCAGAGCCAATCGAACGCAATCCATTTAATTGTGTTCGAATAAGTTCGGTTACCGAACTCAATCGAACCCAATCTGATTGATTGGGTTCGATTGAGTTCGATTTGTTCGGAAATCGAACTCACTGAAAGTCTGATGTTCGATTTCGTTCGATTGCCGAACTCAATCGAACTCAATCCATGGATTGGGTTCGATTGAGTTCGATTTTCGAACGTTCGATTAGCTATGCCGGGAGTAGAGTGTTATCCTTTTAATTTGCCTCTGTTTAGAAATACAGTATTTATTAGGTGCTATTAAAGAGTGTTGTTTCTTTAGGATTAAAATGCCTCTTGTAAACTGGAGAATGTTGCTAATATGTCTAAATCGGGAAAGCAATGTAGTAAGACATATTGTATGCAAGTATTCAATCAGGAAAAAAATTAAGCTATGTTAAAATAAATATTGTGTTATACAATAGTTATCATACTTCAGCAGTAAAGAATCATGGTAAATAAGCAAAGTCAGGGTTGTCAGTGGGGGTTTTGAGTAGCAGGTTCCATCCAAAAACTAGGGGGCAA
>NW_027558803.1:0-8118 GCF_052425735.1 Oculina patagonica | reverse complement strand
GAAATCACTACGGCCAATCACAAAGGACGCAGACAATCTGTTGAAATAATCAACACCAGGGGGGGGGGGGAAGAAACGAGGTCTGGGACCGAGTAGCGATGCTCTCACAACTTGCAAAGCGATCAATTCACGATGTAGTCAGCGGTTTTTGGACGATGATGCAACAGGCAATCTTCTCCCGCGAAATGGAAGCTGCTATGTCGTGGAATCACTTATTATAAAGGGGTTCAATTCTCTTAACAAAAAATCTAAAAGCAGCGTGTTTAAATCCGAAAATTTCGTCATCGTCGTGTAGTTTTAAGAACGCAGAATTTTGTGATGCCGTGCTACTTTTCAGTGCTGAAATGCAAATGTTTGACATGTTTGTACCACGATTTTCAACTGGCCCACATGGGGATTGTAAATGAAGTAAAACAAAGAAAGACCAAGTCAACAAACAACCTCAAACAATAGAGCAAGAACAATAGCTCCGACCAGCGCGGGAATATTCGATCGCCACGTTTTCATTACCATTCCCGTGATGGTTTTATTTCATAACAAACACCACATATTGACACCAAGAACCTTTCCGGAGAAATTTTCGCTGCTTTAAAGTCAAAACTTAGAAAGTCTTTTTTATTACTACATATATAAAAAAAAATCGAACTCTCTCACTGGTCCCATGTTTTTGTTTTGGCAAGTTCACAAAGAAAGGAGCTGCTCATGCGCCTTAGAGACATCCGCTGACTACCGCCCCGATGATTGCTTTGCAAGTTGTGAGAGCATCGCTCAGATTTCATATAAGAGAATGTATGGGAAGTTGCTTCCCCCCCCCCTGAATCAACACTCAAAGCAAATACATTCAGCCGGCCCGAAGCGTGGAAAACCCTAACCTCCGACCAAAGGCAGTGGCGTCTTCTAAGGGTTTTGGAATATCCTCAATTACCATTCTGTGCACAAATACTTGGTGAAATATACGATTTTACAGCGATACAATTATAATAGCTGCACTAAGAAATAAAGCAAATCAAAAAACCTATATCCGTGCATAACAGAAGAAAATCAAACATTAACTTCTACGCGGTGAAGGCTGGCCGTACAGTCTCACACTGCAAACGGCCACAGATTACAAACTTAGATCCCACGACACACTGCGCACCACAAACCCGCCCCCGACCTTCGCTCTGTGCTGGCAAAATAGTAATTTATGCTAATTCAGGCTTATCATAAATTACGTTTTACTTTCGACACTCAGTGAGAACACTTTAATTTAGTGGAATCGAATCTCTTAATTATAATGACAGCAAAAGCATTGTACGCTTTTTTCCAGGGTTCTGTACATTTATTACCATGATTTTAATGTACATAATGTATACCGTATAAAATGATTGATCAATTGATCATAGGCAATAAATTGGATTAAAATATTGCATAACTGAAATCAAGTACGAAATTATATTAATGTTGCATTAATAATAAGAATTGAAAGAATATTAATATTTTATTGACTTGATCACGATTTGGTTGTTTATTGTTGCATAATTTGTTATAACTTTTAATTTATTCACTACCTCGATATTTTTCTGTTTGATACTAGCGGAGCCATCTTTTGGTCTAGGGATGGACTGCACAAAAAAGGGGAGTCTGGGCTCTAGTAATTGGACACAGCCTAAGCAATACCAAATTTGGTTACTGCCCTCAGCGTTATTTGCCAATAGGCTTCATTCTTCATCTTCAACACATCTTTAGAGTTTAATCTTTGGACTAAAATACTGCAGGACTAAAATAGTTGCAAGGAAATCCTGGCAAAATTAAAACCTTCTAGGCTCATGACACAATGGTATCTTAAGTGTTTACATTATAACACTGAATGAAACGTAGAAGTATACAAAAAGACAACGTTTCTTTTTATGATTAGTTTATCGCAAATTGCAGCGTTAACCTTGCTTTATGAGTGATTTTTATATTCAGTTTACTCATTTTTACCTATAATAATTATTAAATATTTGTTTTCGAAGATTAAACGTCGCCCAACTACTCTGCTTACTGATTCAAAACTCGTGCGCTTTTTGATGTCCAAGAATGATCAAAAACTAAATTCTTCATATAATTTAATATCCTGTCAAGCCGACAGGTGATGAGAAAATAGAAAATCATCAACTGAGAAATATTGTGTTGTTTTACTAACAAATTCTCACAACGAACATGAACAGATTCATATGACGATAAGTAAAGAGAATTGATATTTCAGGAAGTTAATCATTTTAAAGGGACTGTGTCACGGATTTTAGCCAAATTTAGGCATGGGAAATGACCACCAAATTCGGTGAAATATTAAAAAAAAAACATCTTAAAACAGTGAAGGAACATTTCAATAACACAACAAATACAGAAGAAGGTACGGATGGCCAATAGTGACGAAGATTGAAACAGATTGCAACATGGGTTTTTGAAATATTGTTGGCCTGAACGATTTTCAAAGTTAGTTTTGTTTGCTTGCACCTTTACATTTTTAAGCCCGGGAGACACATTTGGTTGCAATGAAGCTATGGTGTTATCATTTGGATCCATAAAGGTAATTTCCTTGTAAACATTAAGCTTCATAGCAAGTATTTGGAAAAACTTAATAAAATAAATTTAACTCAGCCGTGACACAGTTCCTTAAATTAAATTTAGTAATTGCAATGTGTTGCTGATTGTTTTATAGACATTTGTACAGTATCCTTTGCAATAAAAGAAATCAGCGTCAACAAAGAATGAATAAAAAAACTGTAGTTGTGAAATCACCATAAAACTTCATTTGAATATATTACATGTGAAAATCAAAAATAGATTAATTTTTCATAGAAAACACGATAGTTTAAGATTGCTAAATAAATCATCTCCATTTTATAATGACAATTAAGGTAGCTACAAAGAGTTGAAGAAGGCTGGGTGCCGTTAAAGCGCTAGATGCATTGTAGCTACACTTTATATGCACGTTTTTCAGAGCCGGACATTTCTCTTTCTTTTTAAGACTTGTTTCGGTTTCAATGTGTGCGCATGTGCCGTTCACGATGCGGAACGCGCCTGCGTCAAAGACTCTGTTGCTAATATGGCAGTTGAAGTTGTAAAAATACGATTGACGGTACTCGCTCCAGTTCTCTATCACCAGCAGATATAGATTGGTCCTGGGGAGAGCCGAGAGAAAGAAGTTCCCGGATCGACAGGGGCCATCCACTGAGTCAGCAATTATGCCATCTGGACCTTAAAGAAAGGATTAACATTATCTTGAGTAAACCATAACAAATTCCTAAATTTGATTTTTCACAAAATTAAAAAATAAACAGCACTCGATGAAAGTACTACTCAATAGCTTTCATTTGAATGGTCACAAAGTGGTTTTTAATCCATAGACTTATAAGTTACAACCACCTTGTATAGCTTTACAAGCATACTTTTATTTGACTGATCCAGTACACTAGATATTTATCTACAGATGTGGCCAGCAGTGAGGCACACCACAGAATTAAGATTACAAAACAGAGCTAAGTATAAAAATTGGTCGAGAAAGGGTGAATTGAGGACCAGCTGAAAAACTGCAAAAGATTTTGTGTGTTCTTTTCTTCGATAGTTGCCAAATCAAAAAGATCGGTGTATACCTTATTGTTACTTATTTTCGCGGGACTTAATTTTCGCGATTTTCGCGATTTTCAAAAAATCGCGAAATTAAAGACCCGCGAAAATTAATTCCAAACGATTTCTATTGTATTTTTATGCTAATTACGTATTTTTGGCCAAATCGCGAAAATTAAGTCTCGCAAAATATTCCTGTCCCATTTTCGCGAAATTAAGTACCCGCGAAAATAAGTAACAATAAGGTAGTTAAGATTGCTTCATTAGTTGCCAAAACATGGGCCGCTTGTCAATCACTTTTTTACAATTTAAAAAGACGTAAAGTTTTTTCGAAGCCTTGTCACTCAGCAGTACAGGCGCTTAATTTCAGTCTCGGAAGCATCAAGCAGCTAGGAGTTTGCTACTCGCCTTAAATGGGACGCCCTGGCATTTTGATCCTTTACAATTCGACGTTACCCATTTACACCCTTGCGTGGAGAGAGGGACTATGGGAGTAAACAATCTTTTTTCGAGAACAAAACAATATGACCGCAGCCAGAGCTCGAACCCGGACCTGTTTTCTTACCCCATTAAATCCAACGCACTACTAGGTTACTGCACGTCCCAAGGATGGCGCCATATACACAATTTTGGCCATGTGTTCATTGTTTGGTCGTTTTATATCACCTGTGTGCTTATCCCATCCAACCCCTCTGCATGTCAGAAAAATTACATAAATCTTACCAAGGACCCCATCGTCCGATGTGTAACCTACAACGTCTTGAATGCAGCCATACTCGTTTCTGAATGGCGGAATTGGTCCTCTGTTTTTGTAGTAATCATCTTCTTGTTCTGGTGTCTTCACAATACCTTCTAGCGTTACCTACAAAAACAATTTAATGTTCGTCACACAACGCAACAATTAAAAACTGCTATGTTTGCTATACGTGACACACCCAACTACAGCGTTCACTGTCACAAAAAAAAAAAAAACGTTTTGGCGCTCAGTTAATTGGGGTGTTGCGCGAAGCATGTTGACTAGAAAAGGGCCGCGAGGGTTTCCTCGCCCTTTTTATTCGGCTAATTTCAAACTAGAAACGGGCTATCAAAAAACGTCGAAATTCAAATGCAATTACGAAAGCGAGAAGAACTAAACAAATCAAATGGTTTGACGACCCAAATTGCTCTACATGTTCGGACACCTTTTTTTCTGTGTCTCTTTCCTCTGCAATACGACAACATAAAATGACTACATTCTATTCTAACATGAACCAAGACAGTAAATATTTGATGTTCCTAGCTGAATGGATTCAGGTAATCACAAGATACTTGAGTGCTTCTATAAAGCTTTGCGAAGGACAGCTACAGGTTGTAGCTGCAAGCAATATCTTGAAATCTGTTTCACATCATCCATCTTGCTATTAGCTGGATTTGTTCGCAGTAGTCCCGAGTTCAAAATCCTCGACCGCGCTTTGTAGATAGCCTCCCACCAGTTGGGATTGTTAACAAGTTTTAGCAATGCAGTAAAATTCCTATTTCCCGAACTTCCAAGAGAAACAAATATTGGTTCTTCGACTAAGGGAAGGAAAAGGCCTTCTGTTCGAGTTATCGGGAGGTTCCGAGAAATCACTGAATATTCTACTGTATTTACAGTTGAATCCCGATAACTCGAACCTTGAAAGGGAAATCGAAAAAGGTTCGAGGTATTGGGGGATTCGAGTTATCAAGGGTAAAATTATTAACACCAGGAAGGAATTCTAAAAAAGAATTCCAGTTAGCGAGAAGTTCGAGTTACCGAGATAAACGCTTTGCATGATCCGGTCACATGGTGAAAAATCAGCCATGCTGCGACGCAAAACACACAGTGTGGCATTCAGAACAAAGCGACTCGCACTAGCTTCACCTTCCTTTGTTTTGGATTTAACGGAGCTTAAATTATGCCTCAATTGCTTCACTCATTCACAAGATGTACAGAGAACACCAAGGTGAAGATATTACGTAAGTATTTGAAAGGAGAGCAAAATGGATTTAGTTTTTAACGATTTATCCATGACACATGGGCAGAGTTTGAAAACGTCTGCCAGACGTTTTCAATTTTTGTTTGAAATCTCATGCTTGTATAACTCATGATAATACATCTTCTGTTACTTTAGTGGACTGTTATAGTCATTTTTAACAAAGCTAAACCATTATTTTAAAGTTTCCATTTATATCAATATTTCTTTTGACTTTGACTTTTCGAAGTGATTCTCGTGATACTTTTCTTTCAGATCAGTGAGTAACAATGCAGAGTGAAAATTGTTTAGTTTTAACTTACTTTAGGTGCATAGGGAGACACGCTGCATATTCCCTGGAAATCAACCCGCTGATTCGGAACAAAGAACTTGTGTTTTGTGATCAACAGTTTCATGATGTCGCCCTCTTTTCGTCCCAGGCTCACTCGTTCATATTCCCGCGCGTCTGTAGTGCTCACGAGGAGGAAGTCTGGGTCGGTGACCAAATTGGCCAAGTTATCCACCAAGTAGCATCTGAAAAGAAATCCAAAATTAAGGTATACGATTCGAGATATTTTATTATCACATCGCCATAACATTTTCTTGAGACAATGCAAGATGCTCTAACTAGCTGAGTACAGAAGAAAACTTAATTTCGGCAGCAATCCGAGCCGAGCACGGAAACGTGAGTCTCCCGTCTCAGGTTTGTACATATTGTAATCCAGTTCCATCCTCGCCATCGTTAAGGCCGATTTACACAGTACGACTTTGTCGCATGCAACATCCTTACGACAGGCCTACAACATGACTTAGGAGGTGTAGGTTTGATTTACACGACCCAATTCGTGTCGTAAGCATATCGCAAGCATGTCGCATGCAGCAAAATCGTACCGTGTAAATCGGCCTTTAGTCATCCTCACGCACTAATGAATTCCTGTCATTTATCGTATTCTCTTCAACAAAATCAAACCATAATTTTTGGGTTTCCACGATCTAGGAATGCTTTTTTTAAGCGATGACGTAAGTCAACGCTTTATGTCATGGGCCGTCGACCTGTTCTGTTTCGCGCGACTGACCGACCGAATAGGACTGGGAACTAACTGCAGGAATAAATGAGAGGTGAACAGAGATCTAGCACAACAAGAAATCGCCGCGGAGAACACAAAGCAAAATACTCCTGGGAAGTTAGAAAGGACTTATACAAAATACAATCGAAGCAGACAAATTATATTTGACGGGTTCTATTAGATTCAGTAAACAGACATCTTCCACAGTTAGCTTGTGTAAAACAATTAGGAGACGGCGTTCGACCTTGGTCGCTCAAGAGAAGTATATATCACGCTAAAAGATATCACAACGTTTGTTGAACAATCATTCAGTGCAGAAGTTGTCAGCTACTTATATTTAATATATGTTAGTTTTTTGACAAATTTCCTGAGAATTATTTGAGAGTCCGTTGAAAAACGTCATCGCTTCTGCATGCACTGCATGCCGTTTATTTCTTTAAGTCGAGTTATGACATTACCTTGTTTGACACTGATGCTCGCCATCAGGACATGTGTAGTTCATTCCACAGGATCTCGCCTCCCCTGAGCTGTTAAGAAGCCCGTACACACGACGATGAAAGTCATTGTACAGGATATCTAGAGCTGTGACTGCTTCAACGCGGTCCCCAGCGCATAAGGAACGATTGCCAGTGTATACACGACACTTGCCTGAAATACACTGAGCGTCCCTGGAGAGAGAGAGGAAAAACGCACAATTCTAATGGTGTCAAACACAACGGAGACATTGAGATTTTTTGACGAGAATATAACCGATCTGCCCCTTCGACGCTTCCCGCATAATTCAGTACAATGATGTTTACTTTCTTTAGAAGAGGTCCAAGCGTAACACCTTTGCCGCTAACGCTGAAACACTACATGTAGTTGCACTGTGTGGGGCCAACTTCAATGGCTGCGTGACACAGTATGTGTAACGCAGTAAGTCGCGATGAGACATTGGGACAGAGAATGACAGTGTGCCATAGTGTGACCGTTATATTACTGATGCCACAGTGTGGCATAATGTATAAACACTGCATGACACAGTTTGACTCAATGTGGCTGTGCGTGACACATTGTGAAGCTGGGAAAGTGTGACAAAAAGGTCACACAATGTATCACTGTGGCAAGGTGTAACAGTCACACAGTATGGCACTACTTGACGCAGTGTCACTTTCACTTTGTAGGTAGTTGAAAAATCTGTAAGACATGGCTTTTGTCTGTGTTTTGATACGAAACCAGGCCAAAATTTTAAAGCCTTGGTACACTAGGTGCGTACTGGACAGGTCGATTACCTTGGAGGATTTATTTTGCAAGTTCGCTTCTCGAGAATTTGACGATAGAGAAAAACATCGATATTCGAACAACACAAGTAAGGAATGCAACAAAAAAAATAAAAAAAAAAAATAACAAAATCAAAACTCGCGCGCCCGCTCACTTTTTCATAGAAATCCGGACAAGAAACATATGTTTTTTTAAAGCTTGGCTTAAATGACGCATAAATGATC
>NW_027558802.1:0-8155 GCF_052425735.1 Oculina patagonica | reverse complement strand
GCTACCATTTTACACTCAGCCTAAGTTCCTTCGGCAGAAAATTTAGCGATTTGTGCAGCTGAAAGCAGCTATATATGTTAAGGAAGCATTCTTGAAACTCCAAATAAAAAATTTAGGCAAACTCGGTTGTTTTTCGTTGTTGTTTTGCAGGCGGCAGCAAAGAAATGTACAAATATTTATAACGGGCGTGCAGGCTACGTCATTGTTTTGCTCATTAAACTTTTTGGGTTGGCGACGTTTTCGTTGCTTGTAGTGTGCCTTTTGAAAGGTCCCTGTATTTGTAGCCACGATGTCATTCATGGCGTTTATTTCAGTGCTCGGAATGCTTTTTATTTTCCAAAATATCGAGTTATATGTGCAGGAAACCGGCAACAGTGCATTAAATTATTATTTTAATGCACCGTAGAAATTTTTTCATATTAGACACACTACCTGACCATATGCAAATTTTGTTTTGCCTTCCGTGCAGTCACCGGAAAAGTTGGAAAATGCAGTTCCATTTGCCACTGGAATTTTCCAGAAACTCAAACCAGAATGGCGGACAGCAAATTGCAAATGTAGTTTCTATAAAGTCGATTATATATCCGAGTGCCAGTTCTTGTCCGACACCCCTCCCCCCCCCCCCCCCCCCACACACATGTACACACACCCACCCGAAATTCAGTGAATTTAAATTTAACAATGTAATGTACGGTTGGTGCAGTGCCGTAGCAGGGGTAAAATAAGTGGGGGGGCACGCGAGCGCTGGAGGCGCGAGCCGCCAGGGGGGTCTGGGGGCATGCCCTCCCAGAAAATTTTGAAATCTAGAGGCTTGGAAATGCTATTTCCAGCGCTCTCCAAAAGCTATTTGTGATTTACGTATATTGCGAATTTGAGACATTTTTGAGACATTTTGACATTTTTGAGACATTTTTTTCACATTGTTGTCACGATTTCTGGTTTGTTTTAGTTTTTGGCTGTTTAATATTGTTGTGCATCACCCTACATATGTTAAAAAATGAAAAAAGTACAAATGTTTATTGTTTCAAACCTCTCGGGAGATAAAATTGTATTTTCAACATTTCATACAGGTCTGTTTTTACTTTTTGGGGAAAAAACTGGGGGGCACGGGCCCCCCCGGCCCCTCCCTTGCTACGGCACTGCGGTGTAATGTAATGTTTTTATCTTTGGTAAATCCGTAATTTGGCATTATACATTTACAGTATCTAAAGCAGCTAGCTTGGCCAATTTTAACGCACCCTAAAAGCTATCCACCATTTTTGTCGAAATATTTTTAAAACATTTTTTAATTTTTAAATTTAAATTACCTCCAATGCGAAATGATCCATTGATGTTTAGCTGTGGATTCCTTTCTTGTTCTTATCCTCTTGTTGTTTAGTCTGTAAATTGAACAGGAAAGCAGATATTTAGCTTTATATTTGGTAGGAAAATCTGAAACTTTATGCAACTTGGGGTTGTTAGTACATGGTGTCAAATGATAAAACGCGAATAACTGTACTAAAATGCGTTTTTTAAGAAAAGGTTATTTGAATGTAGATCGTGGCAGACAAAAAATTCTTACGAAATGTTTTTGTTTAGCCTTTGCCTTGTCTTTGTTGGTGACGCCAGAGTACACTGTCAAAATGGCCACTCAGGGCAACACGTGAATGCCTTGAAAAATATTCGCGTTATCGTTTGAATACTTGTAAGGAAAGACAACACTCAGATTGTTCACTCGGAAACACACTTCAGCTTAATTAACTTCACTCTCTGTTTTACTATCTTAGGCAAAGGAAATTTGTCGAGCGCCTTCATTCAACTTACGAACGGCGAACTAAAACTCCGCACGCGGAAACTGTAACGGCACTTTACAAATAGTTTCTCCTAACATTTTAGCGCAAAATTGCAGAGAAGTCATTACTCACCTTCGCTTTCTAATAAGGAAGTTTGAGTGGGGTACTTTCTTTCTCCTTCAGAGATCTTGTCATCGGAGAGTCCAGCCTAGTATTCACTTGGCCGTAAGCTGTTTAGAGTGAAGCAAATTCTACAAATTGTTATGAATATAGATAAAACATTTGAAAAGTAATAGCAAATGGCTGACAAATGCGTCACAGCTTTAGGTGTGACTTGCACGCCTCACAACATGCCACTGGCGCTTGGCGCCAACTCGCGCACGAAAGATGGCATCCAATTGGTTCGCACCATCAAAGACTGCACGGGATTTCGGTTTTTTGTTGGTTTTATGGAAATAAATATTCTGCAAACGTTTCACGATATATTTACAAAGGGAGGAAAGGTATTTTTTAACCATGCACATGACTTTTCCTCGAAGGGAAAGGGATAAAATGTAAGGAACAACCTAAGATTGTGGAATAAATCTCACCACTTTTCACTTTCAATAGGAGTTTCAGTGGTTTTAAGCGTGTAGCACCCCAGGGTTTTAATTGGCTGGTTTGAACTTTGTGATTAATGCGGCCATCCCTTTTCGACTTCAGTAGCCTGCGAGCAGGCTCTCTATTCGGGGGCAACGTGAATATTGAATTCCTCGAGCGCCGAAGGCCAGGCCTGCCGAAGGCTCTATCCCGCGAGTGTCGAAGGCGCGAGTGCGTGGGCGAAGCAAGCCCGCGGGCTCGCTTCGCTCGCTGACTCGCGCCTTCGGAGCTCGAAGAGTCAAGAAGAGTCACGTTGCCCGAATAGAGAGCCTGCTCGCAGGCTACTTCAGTTGCAGGTCCATTTGCATTATAACGTAAACGCGCAACGACTTCTGGTTGTAGTGGGTTGTAGTAAAGTTCGCGGGAAAACACCATTTCTGGCTTATGATTGGCTAAGGGCAGCCAAGCGCGAAGGAGGATTGTGGACATCTATGTCATAATTTGGAGCTATAAAAGCTGCTAAGTTTACGCTCTTGTCGCTTCGAAATTTGCTTATACATTTATTTTTCAGTTATTTGTCAAAAATATAGAAAACAGGATGAATGAAAATTGACTGAGTTCTGTGTTTTAACCAAGACAGACAAAAATATAATGCGTGTTCACGTAAGTTATGGACGTTGTGTGCCGGAGGCGATTTTGTAGAAATTCATTCATCGAGGCCGACAACTTCTCTTCGTAAATAATTTTAGCCTTATATCACAGCTTCAAAAAATCGCGAACTGGAAAAAGAATACTTAAAAGGACGAGTCTAGGGTATTTTTAAATTTGTGTGGAATGAACTGGAAGTAAGGCAGGTCATCGACTTTGTGCATCATATATTCTCATGAGGCCCCGTCCACATTAACCCGGGTAAATTTGAAAACGATACGCTTCTTTGGTGAGCGTTTTTGAAAAGCTCCGATTTCGGTGACCAAAAACGCCGGTTCAGTGTGGACGGTTGGCCTAACCCGAGAAAATACGATGCGTTTTCAAATTTACCCGGGTCAGTGTGGACGGGGCCTTGTCCACTAGGATTTCTCGAACTTTTTTAGGGCAATCAGTAGAATCGATTGTATAACGCTTTTAATCACTTCTGGTTCACTTCTCACGAGTTAAATTTAATTTTACGAGAAGTGTGTACAGTGAACTCTCTCCTAACAGACACCTCTGTAATACGGATACCTGGTGGTGGTTCCGTCCCTGCCGTTTTTCAGTCATTTTACTGTAACTAAACTCCCTATACAGAGAGTTGACTGTATGCTACTAAACACATGGAAAATGCGTGTTTTTATAATGATCTATAATGTTACGTTAGACAAATATGACTGATCTTTTAAATGTTATAATCCAAACGGTCATTTTATGTCTGTAACTAAAACGATGTACGTATGATGTATAGTCTCGTCAACGACTGTCACACACGAAACACAAAGTTTCTCCAAGACCCATCTTTCTTAATTAAATCTGAGACAAAAAGCAATGGCTGGAGATGGAATGGCACATGACTCTCCGTCACACCACCATCAAGTTTTACCATGAGTACACCTCTCCTCAGTCATATAGTTAGATAAATAAATAATGTTTTTTTACGCCTCTTATAAGCAGCAAAAAGTTTTCTGTGGAAGGATATAGTTTCTTTCACTACTTGAAAAATTATTCCCTTCTCATTTCTATTTGAAGAACAATTTTCAGCTAGCGAGGACGCAAACAAGCATGTGAAAAGGTTGGATGGGGGAATAGAATGCTTTACGGGGTTTTATATCCAAAATACTTTTTTCTCTAGCAGACAGATGTATGTAAGCCAGAGGAGCTTATAAGTAGAAGGGCTTGTGACCGGCAATTTATAGTTAATCTTTATAAATTTCTAAATCTCCTTACAAACAGCCTATTATATTGTCTTCTGAACTCGCACGTCATGAAACTCCAACGAGTACAGAATGCCGCAGCTAACTTCCGGACTAGTCACAGGTTCACCGAGATTCTACCATGCAACATACAGGCTTAACCACCTTCATTGGCTCCCTAAGTTACAGTTAAAAATTAAATGTACTGTTTGGGCTCTTTTGGGAAAGTGCCACAACTGAAACGTGGATTCAGCCTATTGTTCTCTCAACGTCTAATGAAGTCGAATAAGAAAGTGCCACACATGACGATGTGGAACTAAAAATAAACGTTTTTGGCCTTTGTGATGACATGCCACCAGGAAGATAAAGCCTTATTTTCATTCCAGACGCATAAGGTCCATTAACAGCTGCCATTAATCCCTTTGTACAGTTTGGGTCTTTTGGAAAGACGCTTCCACGTGGATTCAGCCTGATGTTCACTCCAGGTCAAAAAAATTCCAATAAGTTTCAATCCAGATCCTCCAAAAACGGCCATTTTGAACCTTAAAATCTTTATTTTTGGTCTTTTTGGGAAAAATGCCACCACGTGAATTCAGCGTAATGTCCCCTCCCATTCCCAAGTAATCAAATATCAAAGAAAGTGGCACTATGTCAATCCAAATGAAAAATGTTTTCCCTTCAGATGAAAAGCTGCCACTAAGTTCAAGTCTTTTTTTTTTTCACTCCAGATCTCATTCTCGTGCCCATAGCCCTTTCCTTTCTCTTAGCCGGCTTGCACGAGAAAACGAAGGGCTCTGTGATAATAGGTTTTTTGCCCAGAGAAGCACTTTTGTAAAACCTGAGGAAACTTCACTTCTGGGGGACCACGCTTGCTACGGGAAGGCCAGGATCTATTGCAGTATTTGAAATATCCAGAGACGTAACAGACAAAGCTTGCTCCAACAGTAGACTTTACTTCCAAGAACATAACCAAAGAATATTTTACAAGGCACTTCTATTTATACTCTAACTAGGGATGCTATTTTCGAAACATACACAAACTTTCCTTAGAACCATTGGCTAACGTTAATCCTTGTTCTGAAACATTAATTACTTACAAAACCGTGCAGGTGGATTACAGCTTCCTACAGGTTGTAATTAAACACTTTTTTATAGTAAGGATTACACGGACAATAAACATAAAAGCAGGTACTAATTTGGCTAATGAGCTAAAGCGTTATCTTGCCAAAACAATATTTCCACGTTGGATTTTCTATGTTTTTTAACAGCTAAGCTTGTAAACAAATAAAACTAAATCAGCGTAATTTCTCTCCTAACAGCTCTGGGGACATAGGATGTTTGTATTAATTCGATTTTTTTTGATTGGCTGTTTGGAACAAAGAATTCCTAAACGGAAGTCGAAAACGTAACGACTCTCTCATACATTCTTTTGAAACGTCATGACTGCATACATGAAGACCGGAAGTCCTAGAATCTAGAACTGGAAATCCTGTGTCCCCAGAGCCCTTCGTTTCCTCGTGCCAAGGTTCAGCCGGCTAAGAGTTTACCGCGGTCAAACGTCTCAAGCAGGTTTTCTTTCTATTTCGCCGTTTTTTGTTCGAATTGAAGTGTTATTACGAGCAAGGATAGATAAAAATAGTTGCCGAGTAAAAGCATAATCCCATTCCCTCAGATAAACCAGTGTTATTACTTTTTTAAATGTTTCGCATCCGAATCCGTGCTTTGACATGGCGCCGACAAGTCCGCATATCGCTATTTTCAAACACGTACAACTTTTTTAGTAAAGCTCCAAAAACTTAGTAAACCCTTTGAATACCGGTTATATATCGAACTTTGAACTATGAAAATTAAAACCTTATCTTTGCCGTACTTTTCTTATTTTTTTGCATATTTCTGTCGTTTGACCGCGGTGGGGGCTAAGAGAAACGAAAGGGCTATGGGAACGAGAATGTCCAGATCCACCATTAACTGCCAGTTTTAAACTTGAGATGTACTTTTTGGTCCTTCTTGGGAAAATGCCACCACGTGGACTCACCGTAACGTTGAACACACGTTACATTTTAATCCGACAGTATTTGGTAGATCTGGAGTGAAACTTAGTCTTGATCTACGTGGTGGCTTTTCATCAGAAGGGGAAAAATCGTCATTTTGAGTGACAGAGTGCATTTTGAGTGACAGTACTTTCTTATTCGATTACTATGGATCTGGAGGGAACGTTACGCCGAATTTTGGTATTTTCGCAGAAAGGCAAAAAATTGTAGATTACAGTCCAAACTAAATGGTACTTAATAGATGGGTTAGCTGGTGAATTATCCATGGGATAAACAAAATGGATTGCAAAGCTGGTCAGTACGTAGCCTGCGAACAGGCTTTCTGGAGAGCGCTCGGCCGGCGGGGTACGTAGGCAATATTTATCGGCCTATATTTCAACTAGCACTGTTCTAGCATACCCTGGTACCAGAGGTTTTTCTTGCGCGGTTTGCGGTGTCGGTCATGTCCCCTGGTACCCAGGGTTGTTCTAGCAGGGCTACTCAGTTAGTTTTCTTCGATCTTATTCAAGGCCAGTACTATTTTTTTTAATGAAGTATCTTTATTGCCATTAATAACATAATACAATTATTACAGTGAAAGAAAATAAAAGAAGAAAGAGCAGACAAAGTTTGATTACAAACTGTAGTTTCATAGTTTACAAGCTGTTACAATGTACATAGGAAAATAGAGGTTCACAGGTACATAGGAAAATAAAGTAGATAAAAAATAAATAAATAAATAAATAGATAAATAGATCAAAAAAACTAAATAAACAAGGAAATAAAGTCTTTCCAATTTAATTTGAAATTGTCAATAGTTTTATTTCTAACTGCAATTTGTTGTAGAGTATCCAATCTGTTTTTTAGAAAAGGAGGAAAGCTGTCAAAAGGTACATCATCGCAGTCTTGGGTCGTGCAAAAGAGGCCAGTACTATCATGTAAGGGAAAAAATCTCTAGTTTTTTCAGAAAACTGGCCCTGAAGTAGACCAACTCAGCTAGTTGAAATATTGGCCAATAAATTTTGCCCTTCTGCCTTAGTACCAGTTACTTCACCGCGGTCAAACGTCTTAGGCAGATTTTCTTTCCATTTCGGCGTTTGTTGTTCATATTGAAGTGTTAGTATGAGGAAGGATAGATAAAACTAGTTGCTGAGTGTAAGCATAATCCCATTTCCTCAGGTAAACGAGTGTTTTTACATTTTAAATGTTTCGCATCCGAACCAAAGTGTTTTGACAAATGGCGCCGACAAGTCTGCATATCGCTATTTTCAAACGCGTAGAACTTTTTAATAAACCCCCCAAAAACTCAGTAAACCCTTAGGATACCGGTAATGTATCGAACTTTGAACTGTGAAAATTAAAACCTTATCTTTGAAGTACTTTTCTAATTTTTTGCATATTTGTGTCGTTTGACCGCGATCGAACCAGTTGCAATCAATTTAGTGAGTGAAGTCTGGTACGAGCATTTCTTAACCAAAGGTTCGGAAACAGACAAGCCAATAGTATTCTTCGTTGCGCGGTCCTTTGCATTCAAACGTTCTGTTTTTTGGTAGGCATATGAAAGTTAGGCGATAACACCCTTTTTTTCTCATTTAAATAAATATAGACTCCCTTTTCTTCTTTCGTTTTCAATTTTATTTCTCCAATCTCGTTTCCAGAGCCGGCGACCCCAGAGAGCCTAATCGGAATCTGGGAGTGCGTACTCGTTCGCATGTCAGACAGGAAGAAACTTTGAACGTCTGTAACACACAGGGGCTCATATTTGTAGGACAGATCCCAAACAACGGCTGCGAAGGAGACTAGGGGGCGCACTTACCTGAAGATAGAACGCCTGATCGCATCTGAATCGCAGGTTAGGGGCGCAAAGGCGGAACTAGCCTGTTCCAGGCTA
>NW_027558801.1:0-8174 GCF_052425735.1 Oculina patagonica | reverse complement strand
TAGTGTCGATTGATAAACGTTGGTTTATTAAGATGTCAATTTTTCCATGCCTTGGTAAATATTTACACCTTATTATTTATTTTTGGATACATATCTGAGTAAGAACGTTTTACGGTTCAAGCCGCATAAAATTTTCGAACCATACTATACTAGTAAATATTAAAATAATACATTGTATCATTTCAAGAGGTATTTGTGATGTTCCTTTATTTTATATTTTGACCCTATTTTGTTCACTACGTAGCTGCCAAAACGGGAGTAAAAGTATATATGATTTCACTTAAATTGTGTTCCACCTCACGGTGCCATTTTTTCGTAAACTTAAACCTGGTTTTCACCCCGGGGGGGGGGGGCGTACTCCCTCATAATGGCCTATACGGGGAGGCTCCGCCCGAAAGGGGTACCTTTTTTAGGCTCCAGGTATATAAAAGGGTAGGGATTTCACAAGTTTAGGTATATGAAAGGGTAGGGAAAGCTGCCATAATGATATTTAAAAATTTCTTTACATTAAATATTTCGAGCAGACGTTAACTTTTTGGCTGTATCGTCTTAATTTATTAAGCGCTACATAAAAATGACAAGAAAACTTCCCGTTTTAGGGTAAATGTGATGTCGTGTAGGTATATGAAAAGGCAAGCGCTCTTTTGCACGTAAAGGTATACAAAAGGGGTACTTTTTCTATCAAAATGGTATATAAAAGGGTAAGGGGTTGGATCTTCGGGCGGAGCCTCTCCGTACAAAACTTTTTCGAGTACCCCCCCCCCTGGGGGGTTCACAAGCCGGACGCAAGCACAAGCGTAGGGATAACAGCTATAATTTTACCGTGAATACGGCTTCGACGCTGAGCAAAAGCACAAACACATTGAATTTTGAAACAGGATCTTTTTTCCTGTTCGCGCGCTTGTGTTTGTGCTTGCGCTTGTGCTTGCGTCGCTAGTGAAAACCTGGCTTTACGGAACATTTTTGTAACAAAACATCTTTAAGATCCTTTAATTATAAACCTGGGCCATGTTCAGCCAAATGGGGGGAACGCTTGCTACGATGCTTGTAATTGCTGGCATATTTTCTTGTAATGTACCATAAAATATCTGACTTGATTTTGTTCAGTAAGCACAAGTCTTTAGAATATGTGCAAAGTAAAACATCATGCAAGTCACAATTGAGTTGGGTATTTAAGATACACTCACAAGAAAACAGCGCACCCTGTATTTTCGCCGCGCTATGGCGCCTTTATTTATTTAAAAACTTGATCGTGTAAACGGAGCACAGCGTTTATTCTTATAGAGAAAATAATATTTTACATCTTCCCATACAACGAACTACATGTTATAGCAGAAAAGTACAGTCGCACACTCGTTGGAAAAAACTTCCCACCCTTCCAATTCGTTATATTGTACATGTATTCTAAGATCTTTAGGACGTGTGATAAAACTACATATATAATAACCACCAATATTATATAACACCTTTAACAAGGAATAAGTTAACTATAGTCTGCCACCTGTCTATATTCACACAGTTTTTAAGCGGGGACAAGAGTTCCTCAAAAATTTCTTTTTAGCAATATTCCTTAAGTTCTTCTGTTCTACATCCTTCGCCGCAACATTCTTCAATAACATCAGTCGAGTCTGTGTCCCTCTTTCGTCTTCTGAAGGAAAGAAAATCCTGGGCTTCGTGCTTCGTTTGAACAAATACATCAGCACTCATTTCTATTGGAAAAAGAATCCAAAATTACAATGGTACATAAATCTTTAAAATCGAAAGATCTAACGTCAGTTTGCCGCCAAAAAGATGTTACTTAGCAACGGCTTGCGACATCTCTGGCCACAACTGAGCCCTTCATAAATTGTCGAGGATTTTCCGGAAACGTATCTCTCTGAATTCCTATTTATTAAAAAGGTGGTTAAAAAATGTAATAATCTGCTGTCCGAATTTACCTCGTCTACGTCGGCGTTTGGCCCACATTGAGTTGCAAATGTTCTTGTAAACGTCTATGATGTGGTCGCCGCAAAGATGAGGAAGGTCCACAGGGATTGGAGAGTTTTCGTTGATCTTACATTTGCCTCCTTTGTGGCATTTCCGACCCAGAATTCCAGGCAGGACTACCAGCAGCAGGAGAAGAAACACGGCGAATCCAAGTTTCATATTCATCCTAGAGGAAATCAAAACCATAGTTATCAGTCATTTCTAATATATGCCTGCGAATCTACGATTTCTTTGTGGAAGGGTGGATTAAGGCATGTAAAACTTTATTTTTTAGTTTTTGCCACAACAATGAACTTCGTTGACGTTTATAAACAGATCTACATCACAGATGATGCACGCTAACAAATTTAGCCTGTTTGTTTACGTTTTTCGCCTTTGAACATCCTACCAGTCTTTATACTCGTGAAGGAAATCTGTTCGTCACAAAATCAATAGACTTACTACTTTTTAACAATAGCTGCTATACCATTCTGAGAAATAACAATTACTTTTTAGCCTTTATTCCTCCTTGAATAACTTGATTTTAAAGAGTACCAGTTTCTACGTTGGAATAACTGAATAAATTAAACGAAACAACAGCTGTCAGCGCTGTGCATGCTCACACGACTTCAAATCATTACATATTTTTTAACACTTCAGAAGTCCGCAAACCGCCAAAACGCGTGGGAGAGTTTTCCAATAAACTAAAAAGAACGCTCCCATCTTTGACAAGAATAAAATCCCACAAAATTGAAGAAAATACAGAAGAAACAATAGATTCAAAGAGATAAAGTTTTGATCAGTCTAACATTTAATTTACCTCCCGGCCTATAAAGCTTGTAGGGGTGAAAGTTTCTGAAGTAGGTCATCTAATTTGCTATCATTTTGAGGCAGACGATGTCGCTGATTTCATCTGAAATAATTTTCTTGCGTTTCCACCCTTTCTCTCTTTGGTATTTTAAAAAAGATACTTATTATTTTTATCAACACGATGACTTCGAATGTTTATATTAAAATTGGGCTTTTTGAGTCTCTTTACAATGGAAAAATTGAGAAAGGACAAGATTTGAAAAGAAAAGCGGAGTAAACTCTGGACAAAAGCCTCATTTTGATAGAAAATAAAAAAGCTATCTGAAACTTATAAGGCAGTAGATATAAAATTCTTAATAGCAGATAAATATTAAGAACTCTTACCTTTTTTACAGAGCTCCGATCAGAACTTAAAAAAATCTGGAACAAATGAGACACAAAGCTTAGTCCGTATGGATGCCGAATCTGCATAGAAATTCGCTTTTGTAACCGTACAAAAGGTTATATAGGTTATCAAAACATCGTTCTAATGACTAAACAATGTAACCATATGCATTGTCTTAAAAGAATCAACACTTCACAAACACTGAAAGCTGAAAGCAAAATTGTCAGAAACTTTTCACTTCTCTAATATAATTTTAATTTCAATATGTTGTGTAATTTGCCAGATTTACAACTGGTGACCACTGATGTTTGCCCCGAAAACAAAGAATGTTTTAAAAATTGTTCTTAGTTGCGCAATGGTGTAAGTTTTCAGTAATTTAAATGCGGTTAAAACCTTGTTTGAGTGCATGTATTTATGTGGTTGAATATGTTCCAATGATGTAATAAAAAAATTTTGTGTTGACCAAATAAAACTGCGGCTTTTATCTTCAGGAATAGCTAACATGTATAACATATATAAATTACTCTTTAAAAACTCCAAATCATTCTCTCCATCAATTGTCCGAAACAGATAGACCGCTTTTCAAAGAAGCAACATTTTTACATATTTTGCAGGCATTTTTTGAGTATTTCTTCTCACTTTTTCATTTGAAAACAACTTATCTTGCTAAGTCAAATTAATAAAATAAACAGTTGAGTAAGTAATAAGCAAAAACCTCTTAAGTAATCAACCATAGAGTTTATGAAAATTTAACTATTTTCTTCGGTTTTTTCGCTTTGTGACCAGCTGCGCTTTAAAGTCGTACATACATCTCTTTCCTTAGCCATCCCCATTCCATTTAACCCATGTTCTTATCCTGTTTATTCACTGTGAGGACCTAATTCTTTTATTTCAAAATAGTCAGTTATTTGTCCTTATAACACGTTCTTATACAAATCAGATTCAGAATTTTGAACAAATGGAACAAAAGGAATAATATTTTTTTCTTTAAATTTTCTCCGTCTTGGTTTTTGATTATACACATGTTTTTTACAGAGCGACTTTTATTCAATAAGCGTCAATCCTATTTTTTTCTTTTCTTTTTAAATCTTTCTCAAAGCCATTAATTGCATTGTATTTGTATACCTAAACCCACCCATTTCATTAAGTTGTTACTAACAATAGTTTATGACTCCAAATACAAATATTTGTCACCCAGTTAGCACTAAAAATCCGAACAGCTGACAGAAGCCGTAACTTTGAAAAAGACTTTCCAAACAAAGAAAATGTGAAACCTACTTTTTTACAGGCGTTTTGTCACTTCGGAATGCCTCATTCCTCTTTTGTCCAGTTTGCAACACATATCTCCAAAATCTCAAAATGTTTTTGCAATGAAGTTGGAATCTGCGCTAAAAAAATTACCACAAACCAAGCTTTTAATAGTCTCATCCCAGCTCCCTTTCTGACGCCAATTTTACTTCAGTGAAGTGCTCTTAAGGGATTATTTTACGATAGCCGTTCCTAAGGCAAATGAAATCAATTTATTTTAAAAACGTAGCAACAGAAGCAAATTAGAGCATTCTTGGACGTTTTCTTGGAACTTGACATGTGATTCTAGTTCACACTGATTCATAATTCATAATTAAAGACTTATTGTAGATATGGAAAAACATCTGAATGCAATGTAACTCTTGAAATACAAAAGGTTGGGGAAAACATTTTGAAACAATTTAGTCACAGAAAAATCCTGAAAGAACTAAAAGAACAAGTGAGCGCTTCGTGTATGGCAAATTTTTAACTTTCCTGAAAATACCTAGAAATATTTCATGACATTGCCAGCCCAGTTCATTCATGTTTATGTTTTATGGGGATTTGCAATTAGCTACGAGAGCACGAAGTGTGCATGTTTTTGATATTTCATGAATGATTAAGAGTAAATCATTTCACAGGTTACTACATGTGTCTCTCGTTTCCTCGTTTCCAAAATGACATAATTATATAGCGTGCTGTGAAATTGACTGTTTTTGTGTGTCATATAGCTCGATGTATCGATAAGTAAAAGAAATCGAGTTGTCATGATTTCGTGGTCAAACACAGACTAAACAAGTTTACTAACAGGTGTACAGTGGTCATTTCCTACAAGCGTGCTCAAGGGAGTCTTGGCTCTATGGTGAGAGATAACGTCACCGAACTGAGCATAATCAGTAACGCGCGTAAAAAATTTTTTGAATCTTTCACCGTTGAGTTCGTCGTTCTCAATTCTTCCCATTCTTAACCATCTTTCAGGTTCCTGTGAACGTAAATTCACGTAAACAATCAGGCAGAAATGAAATATGGTAGGTTTCGTAAGCGGTTCCTGTTTGGCTTGAAATTACCAGTCTAGTGTTTTTCTACCTTAAAGTATGAATATTTTGAGGTTTCTATCGGTTTGAAAGTGATTTTGCAAAAAATGACTAATTGAGCAGTTGTCGCATACGCCTAATTGCAATAACGTTGTCATAGAAAAAGAAAAAAAAAAAAAAGTAAATACGAATTAATAAGTGTAGTTTCATAACTGATAGCATTTACAGAAAACTTACGAGTTTTTATATGCACACTTTGAGTCAAATTGTTTATGCTGTAACAAGATAAATTGAATTATTCGTATTTTGAAGCATTTTGAGGCCATTTCTACGAATACATTTCATGCATGCGCTTAATTAATTCCTATTTGACTTTTTCCTTCTTTTTTCTATGACAACCTTATTGCAATTAGGTGTATCTTCTTAAAACTGAAAATTATGATCCGTCCGTAGCAAGCTAAATCCGTAACAAACAAACACGAAACCTTCATTTTCCGATAAGGTAACATATTGTATATCTCAACCTGCTTTTTAAAAGCTGTTCCCGAATTCTGAACTCAATGAAGCTAGATAATAAACTAACCCATGCATAATTTTCCCATATCAACCCAAATTAACGTGCCTAAAACATGTTCAACAGAAACGAGTCAGAACTTTGCCGACTATAAAAAAAATATAAAGTCGAGTTGTTGAACTTCAGTTGGTGAGTCAAAGGCGATTTCGGGAATAGCGCTTGCCTAAGTTATGGAGTTCTGAATTTCATCGACATTTGCCAGTTGACTTTTTGTTTACATTAGTTTTTCGAATTAACTGGAAATCGCTTTCAGCTCAAACATTGTCAAATTAAAATCTAAAATGTGACTTGTCCATTGCAAAGCTATATGGGTGTATATGTAAAACCTTCAATTGTATTCTTGAAGAAAACTTAATTTATCTGTATGTTTATCTATGCGGATTATTTCTTATTTACATGAAACAAAATCAGCTAAAAATATCTATTCTAGACTTTTCATTTACCTGGAAAATAGATAGTTGTCTTGTTTGTTTACTCTTCAGGACAAATATCCAAAAGTTGGTTAAGATTTAACTTGTCCGAACGATGAATTTTTACTGAATGTCTCCGTATGCTAAGGTGTACAGCTGTTTCAAATCGCGACAACGATCAGCAAAAATGTAAAAGGCGCTGAGTGAAATTGGTCTCCGTTTGTTGGCCTACTTGTTAGGTGTTAACGTTTGCCAATCGCATCGTAACATCATCCAATATAACACCACCGATTTAATAAGTTAAACAATTGACCAGAATTATGAGCGGCTTTTACATTGTCAAAAGCAAGTTAATTAAACTTGCTTGAAACGCCAATAGCTTCATTACAGTGTAGTCTTTGCCCAATTTTAATAAAAAGAGGATTTTAAGAAAATCTATTTTTTAAGTTGAATCCAAACATTTTTGCACAGCAAAGATAACCCTTTAATGTAAAATATTTTTTAAAATTAAAGCTACTTTATAAAACGTCGTATTCCCTGTGAAAATTACTATTCGTTGTCATGTTGGTGGTGATCTTATTTGAATAAAGCATAGAGACTTGTTGTAAGACCCACGATAGAAAGCTTTTGTGAGGATGCTGCTTGCGAAGCGACAATGAACTGAGAATTGTCATTCCGCGCCAGTGACACCGCTAGCTACGTAGGCGATGAGAATCGGCGCCCTGTCTTCAATTATTTTAGCCTTAAAGACAATACGAGGCTCAAAATCATCAGAGGATGCAGACTACGCACTTGCCAATTAAAATTAATCAAGTTCTGCAGACTATGCATTTGTTTATTCTTTTTTTTTTAGTGTGTCGGTTAATTTTAAGTTCTTCATTATATCCAGCGTTCTCAAACTGAAGAAACATTCGATGATTATTATGTTGATTCTGCAGCGTATGAAAAAGTTCTATTTTACAAAACCTGGCAAAATTGCGCACTAAATCTCTCACTAAAACAATTCCCACAGAGAGTGAGGATAATTGTCCTTGACAAACTAAATCTGTAAGTTTTTTTGTGATTTCTTTCTCATATAGGGGTCATAAATGGTCCCTCAAAATAACGCAGTGCTCGCAAAATAAAGCTTTTGCTCGGAGTGCTCGCAAAATTTTAGTGGGTGCTCGTTTGCTCGGTTTTTAGGGGGGGGGTTTAGCTTTTTGAGTGCTCGCAAAGACCATTTGATACCCCTTCATATATGAGGCACGTATTGTCCTAGACTATATTTCGAATTATCGGACTAACCCAATTTATGTAAACTAATCTGGGACGTAATCCCATTCATTCAGTCATTATAATGTGTGGCTTTAAAGTAAGGTCAAGAGTGGAACTTACTTCATAAAGCATGGAAGTGAAAAACACCACAATGACCTTGATTATATAAAAGCTCATTGCATTGAAATGAAATTTAACATTTTTATTGAATTTTTACAAAATGTCTAGCTAGGCATTAAATGAAGAGCCTCTCCAGATAATCTTTGGGGAAAAAAGTCCTGACCAAATGCTTAATTCTCCCAAGAATTGTTATAGAAAATGAGATAAACAATAGGGAGAATTTTAACGCTAAACAAGGAAGGGAGAAAGCCCATTCACTTGTTGTCTCGCCATTGATTGCGTGCGTCTCGAGATCGTTTCTGAAACGGAAATGATTTATCTCATTTTCAATTTTT